>NW_026645877.1:0-175029 GCF_949987535.1 Balaenoptera acutorostrata | reverse complement strand
TAAACCGTACCCTAGCCCATACCCTACGCCGTACCCGAACCCCTCCCCGAACCCGTACCCTAAGCCGTACCCTAACCCTAACCCTAAGCTACCCTTGACTGCATCTGACTCCAATAGATTTCCTAAGCACTAGTGTTTTAAGGAACAGGTTAAAAAGAGAATCCTAATGTGATTTCTTGAGAATGGGTGTGTTCCTTATCTTATCCTAGTGTCTAAACTCTTCTCCATGGCTGGACCCCCAAATAATATTCCTTTACGTGCTAAGGGGTATCTAGAGAGTGGGATAGGTTTAATAACTACCCTAACCCTAACGCGTACCCTAACCCTAACCCCTACCCTAACCCTAACGCGTACCCTAATCCTAACCCGTACCCTAAACCGAGCCCTAACCCTAACACTAACCCTAACCCTAACCCTAGCCCATACCCTACGCCGTACCCGAACCCCTCCCCGAACCCGTACCCTAAGCCGTACCCTAACCCTAACCCTAACCCTAACCCTAACCCTAAGCTACCCTTGACTGCTTCTGTCTCCAATAGATTTCCTAAGCACTAGTGTTTTAAGGAACAGGTTAAAAAGAGAATTCTAATGTGATTTCTTGAGAATGGGTGTGTTCCTTATCTTATCCTAGTGTCTAAACTCTTCTCCATGGCTGGACCGCCAAATAATATTCCTTTTCGTGCTAAGGGGTATCTAGAGAGTGGGATAGGTTTAATAACTACCCTAACCCTAACGCGTACCCTAAACCTAACCCTAACGCGTTCCCTAATCCTAACCCGTACCCTAAACCGAGCCCTAACCCTAACACTAACCCTAACCCTAACCATAGCCCATACCCTACGCCGTACCCGAACCCCTCCCCGAACCTGTACCCTAACCGTACCCTAACCCTAACCCTAACCCTAAGCTACCCTTGTCTGCTTCTGCCTCCAATAGATTTCCTAAGCACTAGTGTTTTAAGGAACAGGTTAAAAAGAGAATCCTAATGTGATTTCTTGAGAATGGGTGTGTTCCTTATCTTATCCTAGTGTCTAAACTCTTCTCCATGGCTGGACCCCCAAATAATATTCCTTTACGTGCTAAGGGGTATCTAGAGAGTGGGATAGGTTTAATAACTACCCTAACCCTAATGCGTACCCTAACCCTAACCCCTACCCTAACCCTAACGCGTACCCTAATCCTAACCCGTACCCTAAACCGAGCCCTAACCCTAACACTAACCCTAACCCTAACCCTAGCCCATAACCTACGCCGTACCCGAACCCCTCCCGAACCTGTACCCTAACCGTACCCTAACCCTAACCCTAACCCTAAGCTACCCTTGACTGCTTCTGCCTCCAATAGATTTCCTAAGCACTAGTGTTTTAAGGAACAGGTTAAAAAGAGAATCCTAATGTGATTTCTTGAGAATGGGTGTGTTCCTTATCTTATCCTAGTGTCTAAACTCTTCTCCATGGCTGGACCCCCAAATAATATTCCTTTACGTGCTAAGGGGTATCTAGAGAGTGGGATAGGTTTAATAACTACCCTAACCCTAACGCGTACCCTAACCCTAACCCCTACCCTAACCCTAAAGCGTACCCTAATCCTAACCCGTACCCTAAACCGAGCCCTAACCCTAACACTAACCCTAACCCTAACCCTAGCCCATACCCTACGCCGTACCCGAACCCCTCCCCGAACCCGTACCCTAAGCCGTACCCTAACCCTAACCCTAACCCTAACCCTAACCCTAAGCTACCCTTGACTGCTTCTGCCTCCAATAGATTTCCTAAGCACTAGTGTTTTAAGGAACAGGTTAAAAAGAGAATCCTAATGTGATTTCTTGAGAATGGGTGTGTTCCTTATCTTATCCTAGTGTCTAAACTCTTCTCCATGGCTGGACCCCCAAATAATATTCCTTTACGTGCTAAGGGGTATCTAGAGAGTGGGATAGGTTTAATAACTACCCTAACCCTAACGCATACCCTAACCCTAACCCCTACCCTAACCCTAACGCGTACCCTAATCCTAACCCGTACCCTAAACCGAGCCCTAACCCTAACACTAACCCTAACCCTAACCCTAGCCCATACCCTACGCCGTACCCGAACCCCTCCCCGAACCCGTACCCTAAGCCGTACCCTAACCCTAACCCTAACCCTAACCCTAACCCTAAGCTACCCTTGACTGCTTCTGCCTCCAATAGATTTCCTAAGCACTAGTGTGTTAAGGAACAGGTTAAAAAGAGAAACTAATGTGATTTCTTGAGAATGGGTGTGTTTCTTATCTTATCCTAGTGTCTAAACTCCTCTCCATGGCTGGACCCCCAAATAATATTCCTTTACGTGCTAAGGGTATCTAGAGAGTGGGATAGGTTTAATAACTACCCTAACCCTAACGCGTACCCTAACCCTAACCCCTACCCTAACCCTAACGCGTACCCTAATCCTAACCCGTACCCTAAACCGAGCCCTAACCCTAACACTAACCCTAACCCTAACCATAGCCCATACCCTACGCTGTACCCGAACCCCTCCCCGAACCCGTACCCTAAGCCGTACCCTAACCCTAACCCTAACCCTAACCCTAAGCTACCCTTGACTGCTTCTGCCTCCAATAGATTTCCTAAGCACTAGTGTTTTAAGGAACAGGTTAAAAAGAGAATCCTAATGTGATTTCTTGAGAATGGGTGTGTTCCTTATCTTATCCTAGTGTCTAAACTCTTCTCCATGGCTGGACCCCCAAATAATATTCCTTTACGTGCTAAGGGGTATCTAGAGAGTGGGATAGGTTTAATAACTACCCTAACCCTAACGCGTACCCTAACCCTAACCCCTACCCTAACCCTAACGCGTACCCTAATCCTAACCCGTACCCTAAACCGAGCCCTAACCCTAACACTAACCCTAACCCTAACCCTAGCCCATACCCTACGCCGTACCCGAACCCCTCCCCGAACCCGTACCCTAAGCCGTACCCTAACCCTAACCCTAACCCTAACCTTAACCCTAAGCTACCCTTGACTGCTTCTGTCTCCAATAGATTTCCTAAGCACTAGTGTTTTAAGGAACAGGTTAAAAAGAGAATTCTAATGTGATTTCTTGAGAATGGGTGTGTTCCTTATCTTATCCTAGTGTCTAAACTCTTCTCCATGGCTGGACCGCCAAATAATATTCCTTTACGTGCTAAGGGGTATCTAGAGAGTGGGATAGGTTTAATAACTACCCTAAACCTAACGCGTACCCTAAACCTAACCCTCACGCGTTCCCTAATCCTAACCCGTACCCTAAACCGAGCCCTAACCCTAACACTAACCCTAACCCTAACCATAGCCCATACCCTACGCCGTACCCGAACCCCTCCCCGAACCTGTACCCTAACCGTACCCTAACCCTAACCCTAACCCTAAGCTACCCTTGTCTGCTTCTTCCTCCAATAGATTTCCTAAGCACTAGTGTTTTAAGGAACAGGTTAAAAAGAGAATCTTAATGTGATTTCTTGAGAATGGTTGTGTTCCTTATCTTATCCTAGTGTCTAAACTCTTCTCCATGGCTGGACCCCCAAATAATATTCCTTTACGTGCTAAGGGGTATCTAGAGAGTGGGATAGGTTTAATAACTACCCTAACCCTAACGCGTACCCTAACCGTAACCCCTACCCTAACCCTAACGCGTACCCTAATCCTAACCCGTACCCTAAACCGAGCCCTAACCCTAACACTAACCCTAACCCTAACCCTAGCCCATAACCTACGCCGTACCCGAACCCCTCCCCGAACCTGTACCCTAACCGTACCCTAACCCTAACCCTAACCCTAAGCTACCCTTGACTGCTTCTGCCTCCAATAGATTTCCTAAGCACTAGTGTTTTAAGGAACAGGTTATAAAGAGAATCCTAATGTGATTTCTTGAGAATGGGTGTGTTCCTTATCTTATCCTAGTGTCTAAACTCTTCTCCATGGCTGGACCCCCAAATAATATTCCTTTACGTGCTAAGGGGTATCTAGAGAGTGGGATAGGTTTAATAACTACCCTAACCCTAACGCGTACCCTAACCCTAACCCCTACCCTAACCCTAAAGCGTACCCTAATCCTAACCAGTACCCTAAACCGAGCCCTAACCCTAACACTAACCCTAACCCTAACCCTAGCCCATACCCTACGCCGTACCCGAACCCCTCCCCGAAACCGTACCCTAAGCCGTACCCTAACCCTAACCCTAACCCTAACCCTAACCCTAAGCTACCCTTGACTGCTTCTGCCTCCAATAGATTTCCTAAGCACTAGTGTGTTAAGGAACAGGTTAAAAAGAGAAACTAATGTGATTTCTTGAGAATGGGTGTGTTTCTTATCTTATCCTAGTGTCTAAACTCTTCTCCATGGCTGGACCCCCAAATAATATTCCTTTACGTGCTAAGGGGTATCTAGAGAGTGGGATAGGTTTAATAACTACCCTAACCCTAACGCGTACCCTAACCCTAACCCCTACCCTAACCCTAACGCGTACCCTAATCCTAACCCGTACCCTAAACCGAGCCCTAACCCTAACACTAACCCTAACCCTAACCATAGCCCATACCCTACGCTGTACCCGAACCCCTCCACGAACCCGTACCCTAAGCCGTACCCTAACCCTAACCCTAACCCTAACCCTAAGCTACCCTTGACTGCTTCTGCCTCCAATAGATTTCCTAAGCACTAGTGTTTTAAGGAACAGGTTAAAAAGAGAATCCTAATGTGATTTCTTGAGAATGGGTGTGTTCCTTATCTTATCCTAGTGTCTAAACTCTTCTCCATGGCTGGACCCCCAAATAATATTCCTTTACGTGCTAAGGGGTATCTAGAGAGTGGGATAGGTTTAATAACTACCCTAACCCTAACGCGTACCCTAACCCTAACCCCTACCCTACCCCTAACTCATACCCTAATCCTAACCCGTACCCTAAACCGAGCCCTAACACTAACACTAACCCTAACCCTAACCCTAGCCCATACCCTACGCCGTACCCGAACCCCTCCCCGAACCCATACCCTAAGCCATACCCTAACCCTAACACTAACCCTAACCCTAAGCTACCCTTGACTGCTTCTGCCTCCAATAGATTTCCTAAGCACTAGTGTTTTAAGGAACAGGTTAAAAAGAGAATCCTAATGTGATTTCTTGAGAATGGGTGTGTTCCTTATCTTATCCCAGTGTCTAAACTCTTCTCCATGGCTGGACCCCCAAATAATATTCCTTTACGTGCTAAGGGGTATCTAGAGAGTGGGATAGGTTTAATAACTACCCTAACCCTAACGCGTACACTAACCCTAACCCCTACCCTAACCCTAACGCGTACCCTAATCCTAACCCGTACCCTAAACCGAGCCCTAACCCTAACACTAACCCTAACCCGTACCCTAGCCCATACCCTACGCCGTACCCGAACCCCTCCCCGAACCCGTACCCTAAGCCGTACCCTAACCCTAACCCTAACCCTAACCCTAACCCTAAGCTACCCTTGACTGCTTCTGCCTCCAATAGATTTCCTAAGCACTAGTGTTTTAAGGAACAGGTTAAAAAGAGAATCCTAATGTGATTTCTTGAGAATGGGTGTGTTCCTTATCTTATCCTAGTGTCTAAACTCTTCTCCATGGCTGGACCCCCAAATAATATTCCTTTACGTGCTAAGGGGTATCTAGAGAGTGGGATAGGTTTAATAATTACCCTAACCCTAACGCGTACCCTAACCCTAACCCCTACCCTAACCCTAACTCGTATCCTAATTCTAACCCGTACCCTAAACCGAGCCCTAACCCTAACACTAACCCTAACCCGTACCCTAGCCCATACCCTACGCCGTACCCGAACCCCTCCCCGAACCCGTACCCTAAGCCATACCCTAACCCTAACCCTAACCCTAACCCTAACCCTAAGCTACCCTTGACTGCTTCTGCTTCCAATAGATTTCCTAAGCACTAGTGTTTTAAGGAACAGGTTAAAAAGAGAATCCTAATGTGATTTCTTGAGAATGGGTGTGTTCCTTATCTTATCCTAGTGTCTAAACTCTTCTCCATGGCTGGACCCCCAAATAATATTCCTTTACGTGCTAAGGGGTATCTAGAGAGTGGGATAGGTTTAATAACTACCCTAACCCTAACACGTACAATAACCCTAACCCCTACGGTAACCCTAATGCGTACCCTAATCCTAACCCGTACCCTAAACCGAGCCCTAACCCTAACACTAACCCTAACCCTAACCATAGCCCATACCCTACGCCGTACCCGAACCCCTCCCCGAACCCGTACCCTAAGCCGTACCCTAACCCTAACCCTAACCCTAACCCTAAGCTACCCTTGACTGCTTCTGCCTCCAATAGATTTCCTAAGCACTAGTGTTTTAAGGAACAGGTTAAAAAGAGAATCCTAATGTGATTTCTTGAGAATGGGTGTGTTCCTTATCTTATCCTAGTGTCTAAACTCTTCTCCATGGCTGGACCCCCAAATAATATTCCTTTACGTGCTAAGGGGTATCTAGAGAGTGGGATAGGTTTAATAACTACCCTAAACCTAACGCGTACCATAACCCTAACCCCTACCCTAACCCTAACTCGTACCCTAATCCTAAACCGTACCCTAAACCGAGCCCTAACCCTAACACTAACCCTAACACTAACCCTAGCCCATACCCTACGCCGTACCCGAACCCCTCCCCGAACCTGTACCCTAAGCCATACCCTAACCCTAACCCTAACCCTAACCCTAACCCTAAGCTACCCTTGACTGCTTCTGCCTCCCATAGATTTCCTAAGCACTAGTGTTTTAAGGAACAGGTTAAAAAGAGAATTCTAATGTGATTTCTTGAGAATGGGTGTGTTCCTTATCTTATCCTAGTGTCTAAACTCTTCTCCATGGCTGGACCCCCAAATAATATTCCTTTACGTGCTAAGGGGTATCTAGAGAGTGGGATAGGTTTAATAACTACCCTAACCCTAACGCGTACCCTAACCCTAACCCTAATGCGTACCCTAATCCTAACCCGTACCCTAAACCGAGCCCTAACCCTAACACTAACCCTAACCCTAACCATAGCCCATACCCTACGCCGTACCCGAACCCCTCCCCGAACCAGTACCCTAAGCCATACCCTAACCCTAACCCTAACCCTAACCCTAACCCTAAGCTACCCTTGACTGCTTCTGCCTCCAATAGATTTCCTAAGCACTAGTGTTTTAAGGAACAGGTTAAAAAGAGAATCCTAATGTGATTTCTTGAGAATGGGTGTGTTCCTTATCTTATCCTACTGTCTAAACTCTTCTCCATGGCTGGACCCCCAAATAATATTCCTTTACGTGCTAAGGGGTATCTAGAGAGTGGGAAAGGTTTAATAACTACCCTAACCCTAACGCGTACCCTAACCCTAACCCCTACCCTAACCCTAACGCGTACCCTAATCCTAACCCGTAACCTAAACCGAGCCATAACCCTAACACTAACCCTAACCCTAACCCTAGCCCATACCCTACGCCGTACCCGAACCCCTCCCCGAACCCGTACCCTAAGCCTTACCCTAACCCTAACCCTAACCCTAACCCTAACCCTATCCCTAAGCTACCCTTGACTGCTTCTGCCTCCAATAGATTTCCTAAGCACTAGTGTTTTAAGGAACAGGTTAAAAAGAGAATTCTAATGTGATTTCTTGAGAATGGGTGTGTTCCTTATCTTATCCTAGTGTCTAAACTCTTCTCCATGGCTGGACCCCCAAATAATATTCCTTTACGTGCTAAGGGGTATCTAGAGAGTGGGATAGGTTTAATAACTACCCTAACCCTAACGCGTACCCTAACCCTAACCCCTACCCTAACCCTAACGCGTACCCTAATCCTAACCCGTACCCTAAACCGAGCCCTAACCCTAACACTAACCCTAACCCTAACCATAGCCCATACCCTACGCTGTACCCGAACCCCTCCCCGAACCCGTACCCTAAGCCGTACCCTAACCCTAACCCTAACCCTAACCCTAAGCTACCCTTGACTGCTTCTGCCTCCAATAGATTTCCTAAGCACTAGTGTTTTAAGGAACAGGTTAAAAAGAGAATCCTAATGTGATTTCTTGAGAATGGGTGTGTTCCTTATCTTATCCTAGTGTCTAAACTCTTCTCCATGGCTGGACCCCCAAATAATATTCCTTTACGTGCTAAGGGGTATCTAGAGAGTGGGATAGGTTTAATAACTACCCTAACCCTAACGCGTACCCTAACCCTAACCCTAACGCGTACCCTAATCCTAACCCGTACCCTAAACCGAGCCCTAACCCTAACACTAACCCTAACCCTAACCATAGCCCATACCCTACGCCGTACCCGAACCCCTCCCCGAACCAGTACCCTAAGCCATACCCTAACCCTAACCCTAACCCTAACCCTAACCCTAAGCTACCCTTGACTGCTTCTGCCTCCAATAGATTTCCTAAGCACTAGTGTTTTAAGGAACAGGTTAAAAAGAGAATCCTAATGTGATTTCTTGAGAATGGGTGTGTTCCTTATCTTATCCTACTGTCTAAACTCTTCTCCATGGCTGGACCCCCAAATAATATTCCTTTACGTGCTAAGGGGTATCTAGAGAGTGGGAAAGGTTTAATAACTACCCTAACCCTAACGCGTACCCTAACCCTAACCCCTACCCTAACCCTAACGCGTACCCTAATCCTAACCCGTAACCTAAACCGAGCCATAACCCTAACACTAACCCTAACCCTAACCCTAGCCCATACCCTACGCCGTACCCGAACCCCTCCCCGAACCCGTACCCTAAGCCTTACCCTAACCCTAACCCTAACCCTAACCCTAACCCTATCCCTAAGCTACCCTTGACTGCTTCTGCCTCCAATAGATTTCCTAAGCACTAGTGTTTTAAGGAACAGGTTAAAAAGAGAATTCTAATGTGATTTCTTGAGAATGGGTGTGTTCCTTATCTTATCCTAGTGTCTAAACTCTTCTCCATGGCTGGACCCCCAAATAATATTCCTTTACGTGCTAAGGGGTATCTAGAGAGTGGGATAGGTTTAATAACTACCCTAACCCTAACGCGTCCCCTAAGCCTAACCCCTACCCTAACCCTAACGCGTACCCTAATCCTAACCCGTACCCTAAACCGAGCCCTAACCCTAACACTAACCCTAACCCTAACCATAGCCCATACCCTACGCTGTACCCGAACCCCTCCCCGAACCCGTACCCTAAGCCGTACCCTAACCCTAACCCTAACCCTAACCCTAAGCTACCCTTGACTGCTTCTGCCTCCAATAGATTTCCTAAGCACTAGTGTTTTAAGGAACAGGTTAAAAAGAGAATCCTAATGTGATTTCTTGAGAATGGGTGTGTTCCTTATCTTATCCTAGTGTCTAAACTCTTCTCCATGGCTGGACCCCCAAATAATATTCCTTTACGTGCTAAGGGGTATCTAGAGAGTGGGATAGGTTTAATAACTACCCTAACCCTAACGCGTACCCTAACCCTAACCCCTACCCTAACCCTAACGCGTACCCTAATCCTAACCCGTACCCTAAACCGAGCCCTAACCCTAACACTAACCCTAACCCTAACCCTAGCCCATACCCTACGCCGTACCCGAACCCCTCCCCGAACCCGTACCCTAAGCCGTACCCTAACCCTAACCCTAACCCTAACCCTAACCCTAAGCTACCCTTGACTGCTTCTGCCTCCAATAGATTTCCTAAGCACTAGTGTTTTAAGGAACAGGTTAAAAAGAGAATCCTAATGTGATTTCTTGAGAATGGGTGTGTTCCTTATCTTATCCTAGTGTCTAAACTCTTCTCCATGGCTGGACCCCCAAATAATATTCCTTTACGTGCTAAGGGGTATCTAGAGAGTGGGATAGGTTTAATAACTACCCTAACCCTAACGCGTACCCTAACCCTAACCCCTACCCTAACCCTAACGCGTACCCTAATCCTAACCCGTACCCTAAACCGAGCCCTAACCCTAACACTAACCCTAACCCTATCCCTAGCCCATAACCTACGCCGTACCCGAACCCCTCCCCGAACCTCTACCCTAACCGTACCCTAACCCTAACCCTAACCCTAACCCTAACCTTAAGCTACCCTTGACTGCTTCTGCCTCCAATAGATTTCCTAAGCACTAGTGTTTTAAGGAACAGTTTAAAAAGAGAATCCTAATGTGATTTCTTGAGAATGGGTGTGTTCCTTATCTTATCCTAGTGTCTAAACTCTTCTCCATGGCTGGACCCCCAAATAATATTCCTTTACGTGCTAAGGGGTATCTAGAGAGTGGGATAGGTTTAATAACTACCCTAACCCTAACGCGTACCCTAACCCTAACCCCTACCCTAACCCTAACGCGTACCCTAATCCTAACCCGTACCCTAAACCGAGCCCTAACCCTAACACTAACCCTAACCCTAACCATAGCCCATACCCTACGCTGTACCCGAACACCTCCCCGAACCCCTCCCCGAACCCGTACCCTAAGCCGTACCCTAACCCTAACCCTAACCCTAACCCTAAGCTACCCTTGACTGCTTCTGCCTCCAATAGATTTCCTAAGCACTAGTGTTTTAAGGAACAGGTTAAAAAGAGAATCCTAATGTGATTTCTTGAGAATGGGTGTGTTCCTTATCTTATCCTAGTGTCTAAACTCTTCTCCATGGCTGGACCCCCAAATAATATTCCTTTACGTGCTAAGGGGTATCTAGAGAGTGGGATAGGTTTAATAACTACCCTAACCCTAACGCGTACCCTAACCCTAACCCCTACCCTAACCCTAACGCGTACCCTAATCCTAACCCGTACCCTAAACCGAGCCCTAACCCTAACACTAACCCTAACCCTAACCCTAGCCCATACCCTACGCCGTACCCGAACCCCTCCCCGAACCCGTACCCTAAGCCGTACCCTAACCCTAACCCTAACCCTAACCCTAACCCTAAGCTACCCTTGACTGCTTCTGCCTCCAATAGATTTCCTAAGCACTAGTGTTTTAAGGAACAGGTTAAAAAGAGAATCCTAATGTGATTTCTTGAGAATGGGTGTGTTCCTTATCTTATCCTAGTGTCTAAACTCTTCTCCATGGCTGGACCCCCAAATAATATTCCTTTACGTGCTAAGGGGTATCTAGAGAGTGGGATAGGTTTAATAACTACCCTAACCCTAACGCGTACCCTAACCCTAACCCCTACCCTAACCCTAACGCGTACCCTAATCCTAACCCGTACCCTAAACCGAGCCCTAACCCTAACACTAACCCTAACCCTATCCCTAGCCCATAACCTACGCCGTACCCGAACCCCTCCCCGAACCTCTACCCTAACCGTACCCTAACCCTAACCCTAACCCTAACCCTAACCTTAAGCTACCCTTGACTGCTTCTGCCTCCAATAGATTTCCTAAGCACTAGTGTTTTAAGGAACAGTTTAAAAAGAGAATCCTAATGTGATTTCTTGAGAATGGGTGTGTTCCTTATCTTATCCTAGTGTCTAAACTCTTCTCCATGGCTGGACCCCCAAATAATATTCCTTTACGTGCTAAGGGGTATCTAGAGAGTGGGATAGGTTTAATAACTACCCTAACCCTAACGCGTACCCTAACCCTAACCCCTACCCTAACCCTAAAGCGTACCCTAATCCTAACCCGTACCCTAAACCGAGCCCTAACCCTAACACTAACCCTAACCCTAACCCTAGCCCATACCCTACGCCGTACCCGAACCACTCCCCGAACCCGTACCCTAAGCCGTACCCTAACCCTAACCCTAACCCTAACCCTAACCCTAAGCTACCCTTGACTGCTTCTGCCTCCAATAGATTTCCTAAGCACTAGTGTTTTAAGGAACAGGTTAAAAAGAGAATCCTAATGTGATTTCTTGAGAATGGGTGTGTTCCTTATCTTATCCTAGTGTCTAAACTCTTCTCCAAGGCTGGACCCCCAAATAATATTCCTTTACGTGCTAAGGGGTATCTAGAGAGTGGGATAGGTTTAATAACTACCCTAACCCTAACGCGTACCCTAACCCTAACCCCTACCCTAACCCTAACGCGTACCCTAATCCTAAACCGTACCCTAAACCGAGCCCTAACCCTAACACTAACCCTAACCCTAACCCTAGCCCATACCTTACGCCGTACCCGAACCCCTCCCCGAACCCGTAACCTAAGCCGTACCCTAACCCTAACCCTAACCCTAACCCTAACCCTAAGCTACCCTTGACTGCTTCTGCCTCCAATAGATTTCCTAAGCACTAGTGTGTTAAGGAACAGGTTAAAAAGAGAAACTAATGTGATTTCTTGAGAATGGGTGTGTTCCTTATCTTATCCTAGTGTCTAAACTCTTCTCCATGGCTGGACCCCCAAATAATATTCCTTTACGTGCTAAGGGGTATCTAGAGAGTGGGATAGGTTTAATAACTACCCTAACCCTAACGCGTACCCTAACCCTAACCCCTACCCTACCCCTAACGCGTACCCTAATCCTAACCCGTACCCTAAACCGAGCCCTAACCCTAACACTAACCCTAACCCTAACCCTAGCCCATACCCTACGCCGTACCCGAACCCCTCCCCGAACCCGTACCCTAAGCCGTACCCTAACCCTAACCCTAACCCTAACCCTAACCCTAAGCTACCCTTGACTGCTTCTGCCTCCAATAGATTTCCTAAGCACTAGTGTTTTAAGGAACAGGTTAAAAAGAGAATCCTAATGTGATTTCTTGAGAATGGGTGTGTTCCTTATCTTATCCTAGTGTCTAAACTCTTCTCCATGGCTGGACCCCCAAATAATATTCCTTTACGTGCTAAGGGGTATCTAGAGAGTGGGATAGGTTTAATAACTACCCTAACCCTAACGCGTACCCTAACCCTAACCCCTACCCTAACCCTAACGCGTACCCTAATCCTAACCCGTACCCTAAACCGATCCCTAACCCTAACACTAACCCTAACCCTATCCCTAGCCCATAACCTACGCCGTACCCGAACCCCTCCCCGAACCTCTACCCTAACCGTACCCTAACCCTAACCCTAACCCTAACCCTAACCTTAAGCTACCCTTGACTGCTTCTGCCTCCAATAGATTTCCTAAGCACTAGTGTTTTAAGGAACAGTTTAAAAAGAGAATCCTAATGTGATTTCTTGAGAATGGGTGTGTTCCTTATCTTATCCTAGTGTCTAAACTCTTCTCCATGGCTGGACCCCCAAATAATATTCCTTTACGTGCTAAGGGGTATCTAGAGAGTGGGATAGGTTTAATAACTACCCTAACCCTAACGCGTACCCTAACCCTAACCCCTACCCTAACCCTAACGCGTACCCTAATCCTAACCCGTACCCTAAACCGAGCCCTAACCCTAACACTAACCCTAACCCTAACCATAGCCCATACCCTACGCTGTACCCGAACACCTCCCCGAACCCCTCCCCGAACCCGTACCCTAAGCCGTACCCTAACCCTAACCCTAACCCTAACCCTAAGCTACCCTTGACTGCTTCTGCCTCCAATAGATTTCCTAAGCACTAGTGTTTTAAGGAACAGGTTAAAAAGAGAATCCTAATGTGATTTCTTGAGAATGGGTGTGTTCCTTATCTTATCCTAGTGTCTAAACTCTTCTCCATGGCTGGACCCCCAAATAATATTCCTTTACGTGCTAAGGGGTATCTAGAGAGTGGGATAGGTTTAATAACTACCCTAACCCTAACGCGTACCCTAACCCTAACCCCTACCCTAACCCTAACGCGTACCCTAATCCTAACCCGTACCCTAAACCGAGCCCTAACCCTAACACTAACCCTAACCCTAACCCTAGCCCATACCCTACGCCGTACCCGAACCCCTCCCCGAACCCGTACCCTAAGCCGTACCCTAACCCTAACCCTAACCCTAACCCTAACCCTAAGCTACCCTTGACTGCTTCTGCCTCCAATAGATTTCCTAAGCACTAGTGTTTTAAGGAACAGGTTAAAAAGAGAATCCTAATGTGATTTCTTGAGAATGGGTGTGTTCCTTATCTTATCCTAGTGTCTAAACTCTTCTCCATGGCTGGACCCCCAAATAATATTCCTTTACGTGCTAAGGGGTATCTAGAGAGTGGGATAGGTTTAATAACTACCCTAACCCTAACGCGTACCCTAACCCTAACCCCTACCCTAACCCTAACGCGTACCCTAATCCTAACCCGTACCCTAAACCGAGCCCTAACCCTAACACTAACCCTAACCCTATCCCTAGCCCATAACCTACGCCGTACCCGAACCCCTCCCCGAACCTCTACCCTAACCGTACCCTAACCCTAACCCTAACCCTAACCCTAACCTTAAGCTACCCTTGACTGCTTCTGCCTCCAATAGATTTCCTAAGCACTAGTGTTTTAAGGAACAGTTTAAAAAGAGAATCCTAATGTGATTTCTTGAGAATGGGTGTGTTCCTTATCTTATCCTAGTGTCTAAACTCTTCTCCATGGCTGGACCCCCAAATAATATTCCTTTACGTGCTAAGGGGTATCTAGAGAGTGGGATAGGTTTAATAACTACCCTAACCCTAACGCGTACCCTAACCCTAACCCCTACCCTAACCCTAAAGCGTACCCTAATCCTAACCCGTACCCTAAACCGAGCCCTAACCCTAACACTAACCCTAACCCTAACCCTAGCCCATACCCTACGCCGTACCCGAACCACTCCCCGAACCCGTACCCTAAGCCGTACCCTAACCCTAACCCTAACCCTAACCCTAACCCTAAGCTACCCTTGACTGCTTCTGCCTCCAATAGATTTCCTAAGCACTAGTGTTTTAAGGAACAGGTTAAAAAGAGAATCCTAATGTGATTTCTTGAGAATGGGTGTGTTCCTTATCTTATCCTAGTGTCTAAACTCTTCTCCAAGGCTGGACCCCCAAATAATATTCCTTTACGTGCTAAGGGGTATCTAGAGAGTGGGATAGGTTTAATAACTACCCTAACCCTAACGCGTACCCTAACCCTAACCCCTACCCTAACCCTAACGCGTACCCTAATCCTAAACCGTACCCTAAACCGAGCCCTAACCCTAACACTAACCCTAACCCTAACCCTAGCCCATACCTTACGCCGTACCCGAACCCCTCCCCGAACCCGTAACCTAAGCCGTACCCTAACCCTAACCCTAACCCTAACCCTAACCCTAAGCTACCCTTGACTGCTTCTGCCTCCAATAGATTTCCTAAGCACTAGTGTGTTAAGGAACAGGTTAAAAAGAGAAACTAATGTGATTTCTTGAGAATGGGTGTGTTCCTTATCTTATCCTAGTGTCTAAACTCTTCTCCATGGCTGGACCCCCAAATAATATTCCTTTACGTGCTAAGGGGTATCTAGAGAGTGGGATAGGTTTAATAACTACCCTAACCCTAACGCGTACCCTAACCCTAACCCCTACCCTACCCCTAACCCTTACCCTAATCCTAACCCGTACCCTAAACCGAGCCCTAACCCTAACACTAACCCTAACCCTAACCCTAGCCCATACCCTACGCCGTACCCGAACCCCTCCCCGAACCCATACCCTAAGCCATACCCTAACCCTAACCCTAACCCTAACCCTAAGCTACCCTTGACTGCTTCTGCCTCCAATAGATTTCCTAAGCACTAGTGTTTTAAGGAACAGGTTAAAAAGAGAATCCTAATGTGATTCCTTGAGAATGGGTGTGTTCCTTATCTTATCCCAGTGTCTAAACTCTTCTCCATGGCTGGACCCCCAAATAATATTCCTTTACGTGCTAAGGGGTATCTAGAGAGTGGGATAGGTTTAATAACTACCCTAAACCTAACGCGTACACTAACCCTAACACCTACCCTAACCCTAACGCGTACCCTAATCCTAACCCGTACCCTAAACCGAGCCCTAACCCTAACACTAACCCTAACCCGTACCCTAGACCATACCCTACGCCGTACCCGAACCCCTCCCCGAACCCGTACCCTAAGCCGTACCCTAACCCTAACCCTAACCCTAACCCTAACCCTAAGCTACCCTTGACTGCTTCTGCCTCCAATAGATTTCCTAAGCACTAGTGTTTTAAGGAACAGGTTAAAAAGAGAATCCTAATGTGATTTCTTGAGAATGGGTGTGTTCCTTATCTTATCCTAGTGTCTAAACTCTTCTCCATGGCTGGACCCCCAAATAATATTCCTTTACGTGCTAAGGGGTATCTAGAGAGTGGGATAGGTTTAATAACTACCCTAACCCTAACGCATACCCTAACCCTAACCCCTACCCTAACCCTAACGCGTTCCCTAATCCTAACCCGTACCCTAAACCGAGCCCTAACCCTAACACTAACCCTAACCCTAACCCTAGCCCATACCCTACGCCGTACCCGAACCCCTCCCCGAACCCATACCCTAAGCCGTACCCTAACCCTAACCCTAACCCTAACCCTAACCCTAAGCTACCCTTGACTGCTTCTGCCTCCAATAGATTTCCTAAGCACTAGTGTGTTAAGGAACAGGTTAAAAAGAGAAACTAATGTGATTTCTTGAGAATGGGTGTGTTTCTTATCTTATCCTAGTGTCTAAACTCTTCTCCATGGCTGGACCCCCAAATAATATTCCTTTACGTGCTAAGGGGTATCTAGAGAGTGGGATAGGTTTAATAACTACCCTAACCCTAACGCGTACCCTAACCCTAACCCCTACCCTAACCCTAACGCGTACCATAATCCTAACCCGTACCCTAAACCGAGCCCTAACCCTAACACTAACCCTAACCCTAACCATAGCCCATACCCTACGCTGTACCCGAACCCCTCCCCGAACCCGTACCCTAAGCCGTACCCTAACCCTAACCCTAACCCTAACCCTAAGCTACCCTTGACTGCTTCTGCCTCCAATAGATTTCCTAAGCACTAGTGTTTTAAGGAACAGGTTAAAAAGAGAATCCTAATGTGATTTCTTGAGAATGGGTGTGTTCCTTATCTTATCCTAGTGTCTAAACTCTTCTCCATGGCTGGACCCCCAAATAATATTCCTTTACGTGCTAAGGGGTATCTAGAGAGTGGGATAGGTTTAATAACTACCCTAACCCTAACGCGTACCCTAACCCTAACCCCTACCCTACCCCTAACTCATACCCTAATCCTAACCCGTACCCTAAACCGAGCCCTAACACTAACACTAACCCTAACCCTAACCCTAGCCCATACCCTACGCCGTACCCGAACCCCTCCCCGAACCCATACCCTAAGCCATACCCTAACCCTAACCCTAACCCTAACCCTAAGCTACCCTTGACTGCTTCTGCCTCCAATAGATTTCCTAAGCACTAGTGTTTTAAGGAAACAGGTTAAAAAGAGAATCCTAATGTGATTTCTTGAGAATGGGTGTGTTCCTTATCTTATCCTAGTGTCTAAACTCTTCTCCATGGCTGGACCCCCAAATAATATTCCTTTACGTGCTAAGGGGTATCTAGAGAGTGGGATAGGTTTAATAACTACCCTAACCCTAACGCGTACACTAACCCTAACCCCTACCCTAACCCTAACGCGTACCCTAATCCTAACCCGTACCCTAAACCGAGCCCTAACCCTAACACTAACCCTAACCCGTACCCTAGCCCATACCCTACGCCGTACCCGAACCCCTCCCCGAACCCGTACCCTAAGCCGTACCCTAACCCTAACCCTAACCCTAACCCTAACCCTAAGCTACCCTTGACTGCTTCTGCCTCCAATAGATTTCCTAAGCACTAGTGTTTTAAGGAACAGGTTAAAAAGAGAATCCTAATGTGATTTCTTGAGAATGGGTGTGTTCCTTATCTTATCCTAGTGTCTAAACTCTTCTCCATGGCTGGACCCCCAAATAATATTCCTTTACGTGCTAAGGGGTATCTAGAGAGTGGGATAGGTTTAATAATTACCCTAACCCTAACGCGTACCCTAACCCTAACCCCTACCCTAACCCTAACTCGTATCCTTATTCTAACCCGTACCCTAAACCGAGCCCTAACCCTAACACTAACCCTAACCCGTACCCTAGCCCATACCCTACGCCGTACCCGAACCCCTCCCCGAACCCGTACCCTAAGCCATACCCTAACCCTAACCCTAACCCTAACCCTAACCCTAAGCTACCCTTGACTGCTTCTGCCTCCAATAGATTTCCTAAGCACTAGTGTTTTAAGGAACAGGTTAAAAAGAGAATCCTAATGTGATTTCTTGAGAATGGGTGTGTTCCTTATCTTATCCTAGTGTCTAAACTCTTCTCCATGGCTGGACCCCCAAATAATATTCCTTTACGTGCTAAGGGGTATCTAGAGAGTGGGATAGGTTTAATAACTACCCTAACCCTAACGCGTACCCTAACCCTAACCCCTACCGTAACCCTAATGCGTACCCTAATCCTAACCCGTACCCTAAACCGAGCCCTAACCCTAACACTAACCCTAACCCTAACCATAGCCCATACCCTACGCCGTACCCGAACCCCTCCCCGAACCCGTACCCTAAGCCGTACCCTAACCCTAACCCTAACCCTAACCCTAAGCTACCCTTGACTGCTTCTGCCTCCAATAGATTTCCTAAGCACTAGTGTTTTAAGGAACAGGTTAAAAAGAGAATCCTAATGTGATTTCTTGAGAATGGGTGTGTTCCTTATCTTATCCTAGTGTCTAAACTCTTCTCCATGGCTGGACCCCCAAATAATATTCCTTTACGTGCTAAGGGGTATCTAGAGAGTGGGATAGGTTTAATAACTACCCTAAACCTAACGCGTACCATAACCCTAACCCCTACCCTAACCCTAACTCGTACCCTAATCCTAAACCGTACCCTAAACCGAGCCCTAACCCTAACACTAACCCTAACACTAACCCTAGCCCATACCCTACGCCGTACCCGAACCCCTCCCCGAACCTGTACCCTAAGCCATACCCTAACCCTAACCCTAACCCTAACCCTAACCCTAAGCTACCCTTGACTGCTTCTGCCTCCCATAGATTTCCTAAGCACTAGTGTTTTAAGGAACAGGTTAAAAAGAGAATTCTAATGTGATTTCTTGAGAATGGGTGTGTTCCTTATCTTATCCTAGTGTCTAAACTCTTCTCCATGGCTGGACCCCCAAATAATATTCCTTTACGTGCTAAGGGGTATCTAGAGAGTGGGATAGGTTTAATAACTACCCTAACCCTAACGCGTACCCTAACCCTAACCCTAACGCGTACCCTAATCCTAACCCGTACCCTAAACCGAGCCCTAACCCTAACACTAACCCTAACCCTAACCATAGCCCATACCCTACGCCGTACCCGAACCCCTCCCCGAACCAGTACCCTAAGCCATACCCTAACCCTAACCCTAACCCTAACCCTAACCCTAAGCTACCCTTGACTGCTTCTGCCTCCAATAGATTTCCTAAGCACTAGTGTTTTAAGGAACAGGTTAAAAAGAGAATCCTAATGTGATTTCTTGAGAATGGGTGTGTTCCTTATCTTATCCTAGTGTCTAAACTCTTCTCCATGGCTGGACCCCCAAATAATATTCCTTTACGTGCTAAGGGGTATCTAGAGAGTGGGATAGGTTTAATAACTACCCTAACCCTAACGCGTACCCTAACCCTAACCCTAACGCGTACCCTAATCCTAACCCGTACCCTAAACCGAGCCCTAACCCTAACACTAACCCTAACCCTAACCATAGCCCATACCCTACGCCGTACCGGAACCCCTCCCCGAACCAGTACCCTAAGCCATACCCTAACCAACCCTAACCCTAACCCTAACCCTAAGCTACCCTTGACTGCTTCTGCCTCCAATAGATTTCCTAAGCACTAGTGTTTTAAGGAACAGGTTAAAAAGAGAATCCTAATGTGATTTCTTGAGAATGGTGTGTTCCTTATCTTATCCTACTGTCTAAACTCTTCTCCATGGCTGGACCCCCAAATAATATTCCTTTACGTGCTAAGGGGTATCTAGAGAGTGGAAAGGTTTAATAAACTACCCTAACCCTAACGCGTACCCTAACCCTAACCCCTACCACTACCCTAACGCGTACCCTAATCCTAACCCGTAACCTAAACCGAGCCATAACCTAACACTAACCCTAACCCCAAACCCCTAGCCCATACCCTACGCCGTACCCGAACCCCTCCCCGAACCCGTACCCTAAGCCTTACCCTAACCCTAACCCTAACCCTAAACCTTAACCCTAACCCTAAGCTACCCTTGACTGCTTCTGCCTCCAATAGATTTCCTAAGCACTAGTGTTTTAAGGAACAGGTTAAAAAGAGAATTCTAATGTGATTTCTTGAGAATGGGTGTGTTCCTTATCTTATCCTAGTGTCTAAAACTCTTCTCCATGGCTGGACCCCCAAATAATATTCCTTTACGTGCTAAGGGGTATCTAGAGAGTGGGATAGGTTTAATAACTACCCTAACCCTAACGCGTACCCTAACCCTAACCCCTACCCTAACCCTAACGCGTACCCTAATCCTAACCCGTACCCTAAACCGAGCCCTAACCCTAACACTAACCCTAACCCTAACCATAGCCCATACCCTACGCTGTACCCGAACCCCTCCCCGAACCCGTACCCTAAGCCGTACCCTAACCCTAACCCTAACCCTAACCCTAAGCTACCCTTGACTGCTTCTGCCTCCAATAGATTTCCTAAGCACTAGTGTTTTAAGGAACAGGTTAAAAAGAGAATCCTAATGTGATTTCTTGAGAATGGGTGTGTTCCTTATATTATCCTAGTGTCTAAACTCTTCTCCATGGCTGGACCCCCAAATAATATTCCTTTACGTGCTAAGGGGTATCTAGAGAGTGGGATAGGTTTAATAACTACCCTAACCCTAACGCGTACCCTAACCCTAACCCCTACCCTAACCCTAACGCGTACCCTAATCCTAACCCGTACCCTAAACCGAGCCCTAACCCTAACACTAACCCTAACCCTAACCCTAGCCCATACCCTACGCCGTACCCGAAACCCTCCCCGAACCCGTACCCTAAGCCGTACCCTAACCCTAACCCTAACCCTAACCCTAAGCTACCCTTGACTGCTTCTTCCTCCAATAGATTTCCTAAGCACTAGTGTTTTAAGGAACAGGTTAAAAAGAGAATCCTAATGTGATTTCTTGAGAATGGGTGTGTTCCTTTTCTTATCCTAGTGTCTAAACTCTTCTCCATGGCTGGACCCCCAAATAATATTCCTTTACGTGCTAAGGGGTATCTAGAGAGTGGGATAGGTTTAATAACTACCCTAACCCTAACGCGTACCCTAACCCTAACCCGTACCCTAACCCTAACGCGTACCCTAATCCTAACCCGTACCCTAAACCGAGCCCTAACCCTAACACTAACCCTAACCCTAACCCTAGCCCATACCCTACGCCGTACCCGAACCCCTCCCCGAACCCGTACCCTAACCCTAACCCTAACCCTAACCCTAACCCTAAGCTACCCTTGACTGCTTCTGCCTCCAATAGATTTCCTAAGCACTAGTGTTTTAAGGAACAGGTTAAAAAGAGAATCCTAATGTGATTTCTTGAGAATGGGTGTGTTCCTTATCTTATCCTAGTGTCTAAACTCTTCTCCATGGCTGGACCCCCAAATAATATTCCTTTACGTGCTAAGGGGTATCTAGAGAGTGGGATAGGTTTAATAACTACCCTAACCCTAACGCGTACCCTAACCCTAACCCCTACCCTAACCCTAACGCGTACCCTAATCCTAACCCGTACCCTAAACCGAGCCCTAACCCTAACACTAACCCTAACCCTATCCCTAGCCCATAACCTACGCCGTACCCGAACCCCTCCCCGAACCTGTACCCTAACCGTACCCTAACCCTAACCCTAACCCTAACCCTAACCTTAAGCTACCCTTGACTGCTTCTGCCTCCAATAGATTTCCTAAGCACTAGTGTTTTAAGGAACAGGTTAAAAAGAGAATCCTAATGTGATTTCTTGAGAATGGGTGTGTTCCTTATCTTATCCTAGTGTCTAAACTCTTCTCCATGGCTGGACCCCCAAATAATATTCCTTTACGTGCTAAGGGGTATCTAGAGAGTGGGATAGGTTTAATAACTACCCTAACCCTAACGCGTACCCTAACCCTAACCCCTACCCTAACCCTAAAGCGTACCCTAATCCTAACCCGTACCCTAAACCGAGCCCTAACCCTAACACTAACCCTAACCCTAACCCTAGCCCATACCCTACGCCGTACCCGAACCACTCCCCGAACCCGTACCCTAAGCCGTACCCTAACCCTAACCCTAACCCTAACCCTAACCCTAAGCTACCCTTGACTGCTTCTGCCTCCAATAGATTTCCTAAGCACTAGTGTTTTAAGGAACAGGTTAAAAAGAGAATCCTAATGTGATTTCTTGAGAATGGGTGTGTTCCTTATCTTATCCTAGTGTCTAAACTCTTCTCCATGGCTGGACCCCCAAATAATATTCCTTTACGTGCTAAGGGGTATCTAGAGAGTGGGATAGGTTTAATAACTACCCTAACCCTAACGCGTACCCTAACCCTAACCCCTACCCTAACCCTAACGCGTACCCTAATCCTAAACCGTACCCTAAACCGAGCCCTAACCCTAACACTAACCCTAACCCTAACCCTAGCCCATACCTTACGCCGTACCCGAACCCCTCCCCGAACCCGTAACCTAAGCCGTACCCTAACCCTAACCCTAACCCTAACCCTAACCCTAAGCTACCCTTGACTGCTTCTGCCTCCAATAGATTTCCTAAGCACTAGTGTGTTAAGGAACAGGTTAAAAAGAGAAACTAATGTGATTTCTTGAGAATGGGTGTGTTCCTTATCTTATCCTAGTGTCTAAACTCTTCTCCATGGCTGGACCCCCAAATAATATTCCTTTACGTGCTAAGGGGTATCTAGAGAGTGGGATAGGTTTAATAACTACCCTAACCCTAACGCGTACCCTAACCCTAACCCCTACCGTAACCCTAATGCGTACCCTAATCCTAACCCGTACCCTAAACCGAGCCCTAACCCTAACACTAACCCTAACCCTAACCATAGCCCATACCCTACGCCGTACCCGAACCCCTCCCCGAACCCGTACCCTAAGCCGTACCCTAACCCTAACCCTAACCCTAACCCTAAGCTACCCTTGACTGCTTCTGCCTCCAATAGATTTCCTAAGCACTAGTGTTTTAAGGAACAGGTTAAAAAGAGAATCCTAATGTGATTTCTTGAGAATGGGTGTGTTCCTTATCTTATCCTAGTGTCTAAACTCTTCTCCATGGCTGGACCCCCAAATAATATTCCTTTACGTGCTAAGGGGTATCTAGAGAGTGGGATAGGTTTAATAACTACCCTAAACCTAACGCGTACCATAACCCTAACCCCTACCCTAACCCTAACTCGTACCCTAATCCTAAACCGTACCCTAAACCGAGCCCTAACCCTAACACTAACCCTAACACTAACCCTAGCCCATACCCTACGCCGTACCCGAACCCCTCCCCGAACCTGTACCCTAAGCCATACCCTAACCCTAACCCTAACCCTAACCCTAACCCTAAGCTACCCTTGACTGCTTCTGCCTCCCATAGATTTCCTAAGCACTAGTGTTTTAAGGAACAGGTTAAAAAGAGAATTCTAATGTGATTTCTTGAGAATGGGTGTGTTCCTTATCTTATCCTAGTGTCTAAACTCTTCTCCATGGCTGGACCCCCAAATAATATTCCTTTACGTGCTAAGGGGTATCTAGAGAGTGGGATAGGTTTAATAACTACCCTAACCCTAACGCGTACCCTAACCCTAACCCTAACGCGTACCCTAATCCTAACCCGTACCCTAAACCGAGCCCTAACCCTAACACTAACCCTAACCCTAACCATAGCCCATACCCTACGCCGTACCCGAACCCCTCCCCGAACCAGTACCCTAAGCCATACCCTAACCCTAACCCTAACCCTAACCCTAACCCTAAGCTACCCTTGACTGCTTCTGCCTCCAATAGATTTCCTAAGCACTAGTGTTTTAAGGAACAGGTTAAAAAGAGAATCCTAATGTGATTTCTTGAGAATGGGTGTGTTCCTTATCTTATCCTACTGTCTAAACTCTTCTCCATGGCTGGACCCCCAAATAATATTCCTTTACGTGCTAAGGGGTATCTAGAGAGTGGGAAAGGTTTAATAACTACCCTAACCCTAACGCGTACCCTAACCCTAACCCCTACCCTAACCCTAACGCGTACCCTAATCCTAACCCGTAACCTAAACCGAGCCATAACCCTAACACTAACCCTAACCCTAACCCTAGCCCATACCCTACGCCGTACCCGAACCCCTCCCCGAACCCGTACCCTAAGCCTTACCCTAACCCTAACCCTAACCCTAACCTTAACCCTAACCCTAAGCTACCCTTGACTGCTTCTGCCTCCAATAGATTTCCTAAGCACTAGTGTTTTAAGGAACAGGTTAAAAAGAGAATTCTAATGTGATTTCTTGAGAATGGGTGTGTTCCTTATCTTATCCTAGTGTCTAAACTCTTCTCCATGGCTGGACCCCCAAATAATATTCCTTTACGTGCTAAGGGGTATCTAGAGAGTGGGATAGGTTTAATAACTACCCTAACCCTAACGCGTACCCTAACCCTAACCCCTACCCTAACCCTAACGCGTACCCTAATCCTAACCCGTACCCTAAACCGAGCCCTAACCCTAACACTAACCCTAACCCTAACCATAGCCCATACCCTACGCTGTACCCGAACCCCTCCCCGAACCCGTACCCTAAGCCGTACCCTAACCCTAACCCTAACCCTAACCCTAAGCTACCCTTGACTGCTTCTGCCTCCAATAGATTTCCTAAGCACTAGTGTTTTAAGGAACAGGTTAAAAAGAGAATCCTAATGTGATTTCTTGAGAATGGGTGTGTTCCTTATCTTATCCTAGTGTCTAAACTCTTCTCCATGGCTGGACCCCCAAATAATATTCCTTTACGTGCTAAGGGGTATCTAGAGAGTGGGATAGGTTTAATAACTACCCTAACCCTAACGCGTACCCTAACCCTAACCCCTACCCTAACCCTAACGCGTACCCTAATCCTAACCCGTACCCTAAACCGAGCCCTAACCCTAACACTAACCCTAACCCTAACCCTAGCCCATACCCTACGCCGTACCCGAACCCCTCCCCGAACCCGTACCCTAAGCCGTACCCTAACCCTAACCCTAACCCTAACCCTAAGCTACCCTTGACTGCTTCTGCCTCCAATAGATTTCCTAAGCACTAGTGTTTTAAGGAACAGGTTAAAAAGAGAATCCTAATGTGATTTCTTGAGAATGGGTGTGTTCCTTATCTTATCCTAGTGTCTAAACTCTTCTCCATGGCTGGACCCCCAAATAATATTCCTTTACGTGCTAAGGGGTATCTAGAGAGTGGGATAGGTTTAATAACTACCCTAACCCTAACGCGTACCCTAACCCTAACCCGTACCCTAACCCTAACGCGTACCCTAATCCTAACCCGTACCCTAAACCGAGCCCTAACCCTAACACTAACCCTAACCCTAACCCTAGCCCATACCCTACGCCGTACCCGAACCCCTCCCCGAACCCGTACCCTAAGCCGTACCCTAACCCTAACCCTAACCCTAACCCTAACCCTAAGCTACCCTTGACTGCTTCTGCCTCCAATAGATTTCCTAAGCACTAGTGTTTTAAGGAACAGGTTAAAAAGAGAATCCTAATGTGATTTCTTGAGAATGGGTGTGTTCCTTATCTTATCCTAGTGTCTAAACTCTTCTCCATGGCTGGACCCCCAAATAATATTCCTTTACGTGCTAAGGGGTATCTAGAGAGTGGGATAGGTTTAATAACTACCCTAACCCTAACGCGTACCCTAACCCTAACCCCTACCCTAACCGTAACGCGTACCCTAATCCTAACCCGTACCCTAAACCGAGCCCTAACCCTAACACTAACCCTAACCCTATCCCTAGCCCATAACCTACGCCGTACCCGAACCCCTCCCCGAACCTGTACCCTAACCGTACCCTAACCCTAACCCTAACCCTAACCCTAACCTTAAGCTACCCTTGACTGCTTCTGCCTCCAATAGATTTCCTAAGCACTAGTGTTTTAAGGAACAGGTTAAAAAGAGAATCCTAATGTGATTTCTTGAGAATGGGTGTGTTCCTTATCTTATCCTAGTGTCTAAACTCTTCTCCATGGCTGGACCCCCAAATAATATTCCTTTACGTGCTAAGGGGTATCTAGAGAGTGGGATAGGTTTAATAACTACCCTAACCCTAACGCGTACCCTAACCCTAACCCCTACCCTAACCCTAAAGCGTACCCTAATCCTAACCCGTACCCTAAACCGAGCCCTAACCCTAACACTAACCCTAACCCTAACCCTAGCCCATACCCTACGCCGTACCCGAACCACTCCCCGAACCCGTACCCTAAGCCGTACCCTAACCCTAACCCTAACCCTAACCCTAACCCTAAGCTACCCTTGACTGCTTCTGCCTCCAATAGATTTCCTAAGCACTAGTGTGTTAAGGAACAGGTTAAAAAGAGAAACTAATGTGATTTCTTGAGAATGGGTGTGTTCCTTATCTTATCCTAGTGTCTAAACTCTTCTCCATGGCTGGACCCCCAAATAATATTCCTTTACGTGCTAAGGGGTATCTAGAGAGTGGGATAGGTTTAATAACTACCCTAACCCTAACGCGTACCCTAACCCTAACCCCTACCCTACCCCTAACCCTTACCCTAATCCTAACCCGTACCCTAAACCGAGCCCTAACCCTAACACTAACCCTAACCCTAACCCTAGCCCATACCCTACGCCGTACCCGAACCCCTCCCCGAACCCATACCCTAAGCCATACCCTAACCCTAACCCTAACCCTAACCCTAAGCTACCCTTGACTGCTTCTGCCTCCAATAGATTTCCTAAGCACTAGTGTTTTAAGGAACAGGTTAAAAAGAGAATCCTAATGTGATTTCTTGAGAATGGGTGTGTTCCTTATCTTATCCTAGTGTCTAAACTCTTCTCCATGGCTGGACCCCCAAATAATATTCCTTTACGTGCTAAGGGGTATCTAGAGAGTGGGATAGGTTTAATAACTACCCTAAACCTAACGCGTACCATAACCCTAACCCCTACCCTAACCCTAACTCGTACCCTAATCCTAAACCGTACCCTAAACCGAGCCCTAACCCTAACACTAACCCTAACACTAACCCTAGCCCATACCCTACGCCGTACCCGAACCCCTCCCCGAACCTGTACCCTAAGCCATACCCTAACCCTAACCCTAACCCTAACCCTAACCCTAAGCTACCCTTGACTGCTTCTGCCTCCCATAGATTTCCTAAGCACTAGTGTTTTAAGGAACAGGTTAAAAAGAGAATTCTAATGTGATTTCTTGAGAATGGGTGTGTTCCTTATCTTATCCTAGTGTCTAAACTCTTCTCCATGGCTGGACCCCCAAATAATATTCCTTTACGTGCTAAGGGGTATCTAGAGAGTGGGATAGGTTTAATAACTACCCTAACCCTAACGCGTACCCTAACCCTAACCCTAACGCGTACCCTAATCCTAACCCGTACCCTAAACCGAGCCCTAACCCTAACACTAACCCTAACCCTAACCATAGCCCATACCCTACGCCGTACCCGAACCCCTCCCCGAACCAGTACCCTAAGCCATACCCTAACCCTAACCCTAACCCTAACCCTAACACTAAGCTACCCTTGACTGCTTCTGCCTCCAATAGATTTCCTAAGCACTAGTGTTTTAAGGAACAGGTTAAAAAGAGAATCCTAATGTGATTTCTTGAGAATGGGTGTGTTCCTTATCTTATCCTACTGTCTAAACTCTTCTCCATGGCTGGACCCCCAAATAATATTCCTTTACGTGCTAAGGGGTATCTAGAGAGTGGGAAAGGTTTAATAACTACCCTAACCCTAACGCGTACCCTAACCCTAACCCCTACCCTAACCCTAACGCGTACCCTAATCCTAACCCGTAACCTAAACCGAGCCATAACCCTAACACTAACCCTAACCCTAACCCTAGCCCATACCCTACGCCGTACCCGAACCCCTCCCCGAACCCGTACCCTAAGCCTTACCCTAACCCTAACCCTAACCCTAACCCTAACCCTATCCCTAAGCTACCCTTGACTGCTTCTGCCTCCAATAGATTTCCTAAGCACTAGTGTTTTAAGGAACAGGTTAAAAAGAGAATTCTAATGTGATTTCTTGAGAATGGGTGTGTTCCTTATCTTATCCTAGTGTCTAAACTCTTCTCCATGGCTGGACCCCCAAATAATATTCCTTTACGTGCTAAGGGGTATCTAGAGAGTGGGATAGGTTTAATAACTACCCTAACCCTAACGCGTACCCTAACCCTAACCCCTACCCTAACCCTAACGCGTACCCTAATCCTAACCCGTACCCTAAACCGAGCCCTAACCCTAACACTAACCCTAACCCTAACCATAGCCCATACCCTACGCTGTACCCGAACCCCTCCCCGAACCCGTACCCTAAGCCGTACCCTAACCCTAACCCTAACCCTAACCCTAAGCTACCCTTGACTGCTTCTGCCTCCAATAGATTTCCTAAGCACTAGTGTTTTAAGGAACAGGTTAAAAAGAGAATCCTAATGTGATTTCTTGAGAATGGGTGTGTTCCTTATCTTATCCTAGTGTCTAAACTCTTCTCCATGGCTGGACCCCCAAATAATATTCCTTTACGTGCTAAGGGGTATCTAGAGAGTGGGATAGGTTTAATAACTACCCTAACCCTAACGCGTACCCTAACCCTAACCCCTACCCTAACCCTAACGCGTACCCTAATCCTAACCCGTACCCTAAACCGAGCCCTAACCCTAACACTAACCCTAACCCTAACCCTAGCCCATACCCTACGCCGTAACCGAACCCCTCCCCGAACCCGTACCCTAAGCCGTACCCTAACCCTAACCCTAACCCTAACCCTAAGCTACCCTTGACTGCTTCTGCCTCCAATAGATTTCCTAAGCACTAGTGTTTTAAGGAACAGGTTAAAAAGAGAATCCTAATGTGATTTCTTGAGAATGGGTGTGTTCCTTATCTTATCCTAGTGTCTAAACTCTTCTCCATGGCTGGACCCCCAAATAATATTCCTTTACGTGCTAAGGGGTATCTAGAGAGTGGGATAGGTTTAATAACTACCCTAACCCTAACGCGTACCCTAACCCTAACCCGTACCCTAACCCTAACGCGTACCCTAATCCTAACCCGTACCCTAAACCGAGCCCTAACCCTAACACTAACCCTAACCCTAACCCTAGCCCATACCCTACGCCGTACCCGAACCCCTCCCCGAACCCGTACCCTAAGCCGTACCCTAACCCTAACCCTAACCCTAACCCTAACCCCAAGCTACCCTTGACTGCTTCTGCCTCCAATAGATTTCCTAAGCACTAGTGTTTTAAGGAACAGGTTAAAAAGAGAATCCTAATGTGATTTCTTGAGAATGGGTGTGTTCCTTATCTTATCCTAGTGTCTAAACTCTTCTCCATGGCTGGACCCCCAAATAATATTCCTTTACGTGCTAAGGGGTATCTAGAGAGTGGGATAGGTTTAATAACTACCCTAACCCTAACGCGTACCCTAACCCTAACCCCTACCCTAACCCTAACGCGTACCCTAATCCTAACCCGTACCCTAAACCGAGCCCTAACCCTAACACTAACCCTAACCCTATCCCTAGCCCATAACCTACGCCGTACCCGAACCCCTCCCCGAACCTGTACCCTAACCGTACCCTAACCCTAACCCTAACCCTAACCCTAACCTTAAGCTACCCTTGACTGCTTCTGCCTCCAATAGATTTCCTAAGCACTAGTGTTTTAAGGAACAGGTTAAAAAGAGAATCCTAATGTGATTTCTTGAGAATGGGTGTGTTCCTTATCTTATCCTAGTGTCTAAACTCTTCTCCATGGCTGGACCCCCAAATAATATTCCTTTACGTGCTAAGGGGTATCTAGAGAGTGGGATAGGTTTAATAACTACCCTAACCCTAACGCGTACCCTAACCCTAACCCCTACCCTAACCCTAAAGCGTACCCTAATCCTAACCCGTACCCTAAACCGAGCCCTAACCCTAACACTAACCCTAACCCTAACCCTAGCCCATACCCTACGCCGTACCCGAACCACTCCCCGAACCCGTACCCTAAGCCGTACCCTAACCCTAACCCTAACCCTAACCCTAACCCTAAGCTACCCTTGACTGCTTCTGCCTCCAATAGATTTCCTAAGCACTAGTGTTTTAAGGAACAGGTTAAAAAGAGAATCCTAATGTGATTTCTTGAGAATGGGTGTGTTCCTTATCTTATCCTAGTGTCTAAACTCTTCTCCATGGCTGGACCCCCAAATAATATTCCTTTACGTGCTAAGGGGTATCTAGAGAGTGGGATAGGTTTAATAACTACCCTAACCCTAACGCGTACCCTAACCCTAACCCCTACCCTAACCCTAACGCGTACCCTAATCCTAAACCGTACCCTAAACCGAGCCCTAACCCTAACACTAACCCTAACCCTAACCCTAGCCCATACCTTACGCCGTACCCGAACCCCTCCCCGAACCCGTAACCTAAGCCGTACCCTAACCCTAACCCTAACCCTAACCCTAAGCTACCCTTGACTGCTTCTGCCTCCAATAGATTTCCTAAGCACTAGTGTTTTAAGGAACAGGTTAAAAAGAGAATCCTAATGTGATTCCTTGAGAATGGGTGTGTTCCTTATCTTATCCCAGTGTCTAAACTCTTCTCCATGGCTGGACCCCCAAATAATATTCCTTTACGTGCTAAGGGGTATCTAGAGAGTGGGATAGGTTTAATAACTACCCTAAACCTAACGCGTACACTAACCCTAACACCTACCCTAACCCTAACGCGTACCCTAATCCTAACCCGTACCCTAAACCGAGCCCTAACCCTAACACTAACCCTAACCCGTACCCTAGACCATAACCTACGCCGTACCCGAACCCCTCCCCGAACCCGTACCCTAAGCCGTACCCTAACCCTAACCCTAACCCTAACCCTAACCCTAAACTACCCTTGACTGCTTCTGCCTCCAATAGATTTCCTAAGCACTAGTGTTTTAAGGAACAGGTTAAAAAGAGAATCCTAATGTGATTTCTTGAGAATGGGTGTGTTCCTTATCTTATCCTAGTGTCTAAACTCTTCTCCATGGCTGGACCCCCAAATAATATTCCTTTACGTGCTAAGGGGTATCTAGAGAGTGGGATAGGTTTAATAACTACCCTAACCCTAACGCGTACCCTAACCCTAACCCCTACCCTAACCCTAACGCGTACCCTAATCCTAACCCGTACCCTAAACCGAGCCCTAACCCTAACACTAACCCTAACCCTAACCCTAGCCCATAACCTACGCCGTACCCGAACCCCTCCCCGAACCTGTACCCTAACCGTACCCTAACCCTAACCCTAACCCTAACCCTAACCATAAGCTACCCTTGACTGCTTCTGCCTCCAATAGATTTCCTAAGCACTAGTGTTTTAAGGAACAGGTTAAAAAGAGAATCCTAATGTGATTTCTTGAGAATGGGTGTGTTCCTTATCTTATCCTAGTGTCAAAACTCTTCTCCATGGCTGGACCCCCAAATAATATTCCTTTACGTGCTAAGGGGTATCTAGATAGTGGGATAGGTTTAATAACTACCCTAACCCTAACGCGTACCCTAACCCTAACCCCTAACCTAACCCTAACGCGTACCCTAATCCTAACCCATACCCTAAACCGAGCCCTAACCCTAACACTAACCCTAACCCTAACCCTAGACCATACCCTACGCCGTACCCGAAACCCTCCCCGAACCCATACCCTAAGCCGTACCCTAACCCTAACCCTAACCCTAACCCTAACCCTAAGCTACCCTTGACTGCTTCTGCCTCCAATAGATTTCCTAAGCACTAGTGTTTTAAGGAACAGGTTAAAAAGAGAATCCTAATGTGATTTATTGAGAATGGGTGTGTTCCTTATCGTATCCTAGTGTCTAAACTCTTCTCCATGGCTGGACCCCCAAATAATATTCCTTTACGTGCTAAGGGGTATCTAGAGAGTGGGATAGGTTTAATAACTACCCTAACCCTAACGCGTACCCTAACCCTAACCCCTACCCTAACCCTAATGCGTACCCTAATCCTAACCCATACCCTAAACCGAGCCCTAACCCTAACACTAACCCTAACCCTAACCCTAGCCCATACCCTACGCCGTACACGAACCCCTCCCCGAACCCGTACCCTAAGCCGTACCCTAACCCTAACCCTAACCCTAACCCTAACCCTAAGCTACCCTTGACTGCTTATGCCTCCAATAGATTTCCTAAGCACTAGTGTTTTAAGGAACAGGTTAAAAAGAGAGTCCTAATGTGATTTCTTGAAAATGGGTGTGTTCCTTTTCTTATCCTAGTGTCTAAACTCTTCTCCATGGCTGGACCCCCAAATAATATTCCTTTACGTGCTAAGGGGTATCTAGAGATTGGGATAGGTTTAATAACTACCCTAACCCTAACGCGTACCCTAAACCTAACCCCTACCCAAACCCTAACGCGTACCCTAATCCTAACGCGTACCCTAAACCGAGCCCTAACCCTAAAACTAACCCTAACCCTAACCCTAGCCCATACCCTACGCCGTACCCGAACCCCTCCCCGAACCCGTACCCTAAGCCGTACCCTAACCCTAACCCTAACCCTAACCCTAACCCTAAGCTACCCTTGACTGCTTCTGCCTCCAATAGATTTCCTAAGCACTAGTGTTTTAAGGAACAGGTTAAAAAGAGAATCCTAATGTGATTTCTTGAGAATGGGTGTGTTCCTTATCTTATCCTAGTGTCTAAACTCTTCTCCATGGCTGGACCCCCAAATAATATTCCTTTACGTGCTAAGGGGTATGTAGAGAGTGGGATAGGTTTAATAACTACCCTAACCCTAACGCGTACCCTAACCCTAACCCGTACCCTAACCCTAACGCGTACCCTAATCCTAACCCGTACCCTAAACCGAGCCCTAACCCTAACACTAACCCTAACCCTAACCCTAGCCCATACCGTACGCCGTACCCGAACCCCTCCCCGAACCCGTACCCTAAGCCGTACCCTAACCCTAACCCTAACCCTAACCCTAACCCTAAGCGACTCTTGACTGCTTCTGCCTCCAATAGTTTTCCTAAGCACTAGTGTTTTAAGGAACAGGTTAAAAAGAGAATCCTAATGTGATTTCTTGAGAATGGGTGTGTTCCTTATCTTATCCTAGTGTCAAAACTCTTCTCCATGGCTGGACCCCCAAATAATATTCCTTTACGTGCTAAGGGGTATCTAGAGAGTGGGATAGGTTTAATAACTACCCTAACCCTAACGCGTACCCTAACCCTAACCCCTACCCTAACCCTAACGCGTACCCTAACCCTAACCCCTACCCTAAACCGAGCCCTAACCCTAACACTAACCCTAACCCTAACCCTAGCCCATACCCTACGCCGTACCCGAACCCCTCCCCGAACCCGTACCCTAAGCCGTACCCTAACACTAACCCTAACCCTAACCCTAACCCTAAGCTACCCTTGACTGCTTCTGCCTCCAATAGATTTCCTAAGCACTATTGTTTTAAGGAACAGGTTAAAAAGAGAGTCCTAATGTGATTTCTTGAGAATGGGTGTGTTCCTTATCTTATCCTAGTGTATAAACTCTTCTCCATGGCTGGACCCCCAAATAATATTCCTTTACGTGCTAAGGGGTATCTAGAGATTGGGATAGGTTTAATAACTACCCTAACCCTAACGCGTACCCTAACCGTAACCCCTACCCTCACCCTAACCCCTACCCTAACCCTAACGCGTACCCTAACCCTAACCCCTACCCTAACCCTAACGCGTACCCTAATCCTAACCCGTACCCTAAACCGAGCCCTAACCCTAACACTAACCCTAACCCTAACCCTAGCCCATACCCTACGCCGTACCCGAACCCCTCCCCGAACCCGTACCCTAAGCCGTACCCTAACCCTAACCCTAACCCTAACCCTAACCCTAAGCGACTCTTGACTGCTTCTGCCTCCAATAGATTTCCTAAGCACTAGTGTTTTAAGGAACAGGTTAAAAAGAGAATCCTAATGTGATTTCTTGAGAATGGGTGTGTTCCTTATCTTATCCTAGTGTCTAAACTCTTCTCCATGGCTGGACCCCCAAATAATATTCCTTTACGTGCTAAGGGGTATCTAGAGAGTGGGATAGGTTTAATAACTACCCTAACCCTAACGCGTACCCTAACCCTAACCCCTACACTAACCCTAACGCGTATCCTAATCCTAACCCGTACCCTAAACCGAGCCCTAACCCTAACACTAACCCTAACCCTAACCCTAGCCCATACCCTACGCCGTACCCGAACCCCGCCCCGAACCTGTACCCTAAGCCGTACCCTAACCCTAACCCTAACCCTAACCCTAACCCTAAGCTACCCTTGACTGCTTCTGCCTCCAATAGATTTCCTAAGCACTAGTGTTTTAAGGAACAGGTTAAATAGAGAATCCTAATGTGATTTCTTGAGAATGGGTGTGTTCCTTATCGTATCCTAGTGTCTAAACTCTTCTCCATGGCTGGACCCCCAAATAATATTCCTTTACGTGCTAAGGGGTATCTAGAGATTGGGATAGGTTTAATAACTACCCTAACCCTAACGCGTACCCTAAACCTAACCCCTACCCTAACCCTAACGCGTACCCTAATCCTAACGCATACCCTAAACCGAGCCCTAACCCTAACACTAACCCTAACCCTAACCCTAGCCCATACCCTACGCCATACCCGAACCCCTCCCCGAACCCGTACCCTAAGCCGTACCCTAACCCTAACCCTAACCCTAACCCTAACCCTAAGCTACCCTTGACTGCTTCTGCCTCCAATAGATTTCCTAAACACTAGTGTTTTAAGGAACAGGTTAAAAAGAGAATCCTAATGTGATTTCTTGAGAATGGGTGTGTTCCTTATCTTATCCTAGTGTCTAAACTCTTCTCCATGGCTGGACCCCCAAATAATATTCCTTTACGTGCTAAGGGGTATGTAGAGAGTGGGATAGGTTTAATAACTACCCTAACCCTAACGCGTACCCTAACCCTAACCCGTACCCTAACCCTAACGCGTACCCTAATCCTAACCCGTACCCTAAACCGAGCCCTAACCCTAACACTAACCCTAACCCTAACCCTAGCCCATACCCTACGCCGTACCCGAACCCCTCCCCGAACCCGTACCCTAAGCCGTACCCTAACCCTAACCCTAACCCTAACCCTAACCCTAAGCGACTCTTGACTGCTTCTGCCTCCAATAGATTTCCTAAGCACTAGTGTTTTAAGGAACAGGTTAAAAAGAGAATCCTAATGTGATTTCTTGAGAATGGGTGTGTTCCTTATCTTATCCTATTGTCAAAACTCTTCTCCATGGCTGGACCCCCAAATAATATTCCTTTACGTGCTAAGGGGTATCTAGAGAGTGGGATAGGTTTAATAACTACCCTAACCCTAACGCGTACCCTAACCCTAACCCCTACCCTAACCCTAACGCGTACCCTAATCCTAACCCGTACCCTAAACCGAGCCCTAACCCTAACACTAACCCTAACCCTAACCCTAGCCCATACCCTACGCCGTACCCGAACCCCTCCCCGAACCCGTACCCTAAGCCGTACCCTAACACTAACCCTAACCCTAACCCTAACCCTAAGCTACCCTTGACTGCTTCTGCCTCCAATAGATTTCCTAAGCACTAGTGTTTTAAGGAACAGGTTAAAAAGAGTGTCCTAATGTGATTTCTTGAGAATGGGTGTGTTCCTTATCTTATCCTAGTGTCTAAACTCTTCTCCATGGCTGGACCCCCAAATAATATTCCTTTACGTGCTAAGGGGTATCTAGAGATTGGGATAGGTTTAATAACTACCCTAACCCTAACGCGTACCCTAACCGTAACCCCTACCCTAACCCTAACCCCTACCCTAACCCTAACGCGTACCCTAACCCTAACCCCTACCCTAACCCTAACGCGTACCCTAATCCTAACCCGTACCCTAAACCGAGCCCTAACCCTAACACTAACCCTAACCCTAACCCTAGCCCATACCCTACGCCGTACCCGAACCCCTCCCCGAACCCGTACCCTAAGCCGTACCCTAACCCTAACCCTAACCCTAACCCTAACCCTAAGCGACTCTTGACTGCTTCTGCCTCCAATAGATTTCCTAAGCACTAGTGTTTTAAGGAACAGGTTAAAAAGAGAATCCTAATGTGATTTCTTGAGAATGGGTGTGTTCCTTATCTTATCCTAGTGTCTAAACTCTTCTCCATGGCTGGACCCCCAAATAATATTCCTTTACGTGCTAAGGGGTATCTAGAGAGTGGGATAGGTTTAATAACTACCCTAACCCTAACGCGTACCCTAACCCTAACCCCTACCCTAACCCTAACGCGTATCCTAATCCTAACCCGTACCCTAAACCGAGCCCTAACCCTAACACTAACCCTAACCCTAACCCTAACCCATACCCTACGCCGTATCCGAACCCCTCCCCGAACCTGTACCCTAAGCCGTACCCTAACCCTAACCCTAACCCTAACCCTAACCCTAAGCTACCCTTGACTGCTTCTGCCTCCAATAGATTTCCTAAGCACTAGTGTTTTAAGGAACAGGTTAAAAAGAGAATCCTAATGTGATTTCTTGAGAATGGGTGTGTTCCTTATCGTATCCTAGTGTCTAAACTCTTCTCCATGGCTGGACCCCCAAATAATATTCCTTTACGTGCTAAGGGGTATCTAGAGAGTGGGATAGGTTTAATAACTATCCTAACCCTAACGCGTACCCTAACCCTAACCCCTACCCTAACCCTAACGCGTACCCTAATCCTAACCCGTACCCTAAACCGAGCCCTAACCCTAACACTAACCTTAACCCTAACCCTAGCCCATACCCTACGCCGTACCCGAACCCCTCCCCGAACCCGTACCCTAAGCCGTACCCTAACCCTAACCCTAACCCTAACCCTAACCCTAAGCTACCCTTGACTGCTTCTGCCTCCAATAGATTTCCTAAGCACTAGTGTTTTAAGGAACAGGTTAAAAAGAGAGTCCTAATGTGATTTCTTGAGAATGGGTGTGTTCCTTATCTTATCCTAGTGTCTAAACTCTTCTCCATGGCTGGACCCCCAAATAATATTCCTTTACGTGCTAAGGGGTATCTAGAGATTGGGATAGGTTTAATAACTACCCTAACCCTAACGCGTACCCTAAACCTAACCCCTACCCTAACCCTAACGCGTACCCTAATCCTAACGCGTACCCTAAACCGAGCCCTAACCCTAACACTAACCCTAACCCTAACCCTAGCCCATACCCTACGCCATACCCGAACCCCTCCCCGAACCCGTACCCTAAGCCGTACCCTAACCCTAACCCTAACCCTAACTCTAACCCTAAGCTACCCTTGACTGCTTCTGCCTCCAATAGATTTCCTAAACACTAGTGTTTTAAGGAACAGGTTAAAAAGAGAATCCTAATGTGATTTCTTGAGAATGGGTGTGTTCCTTATCTTATCCTAGTGTCTAAACTCTTCTCCATGGCTGGACCCCCAAATAATATTCCTTTACGTGCTAAGGGGTATGTAGAGAGTGGGATAGGTTTAATAACTACCCTAACCCTAACGCGTACCCTAACCCTAACCCCTACCCTAACCCTAACGCGTTCCCTAATCCTAACCCGTACCCTAAACCTAGCCCTAACCCTAACACTAACCCTAACCCTAACCCTAGCCCATACCCTACGCCGTACCCGAACCCCTCCCCGAACCCGTACCCTAAGCCGTACCCTAACCCTAACCCTAACCCTAACCCTAACCCTAAGCTACCCTTGACTGCTTCTGCCTCCAATAGATTTCCTAAGCACTAGTGTTTTAAGAAACAGGTTAAAAAGAGAGTCCTAATGTGATTTCTTGAGAATGGGTGTGTTCCTTATGTTATCCTAGTGTCTAAACTCTTCTCCATGGCTGGACCCCCAAATAATATTCCTTTACGTGCTAAGGGGTATCTAGAGATTGGGATAGATTTAATAACTACCCTAACCCTAACGCGTACCCTAACCCTAACCCCTACCCTAACCCTAACGTGTACCCTAATCCTAACGCGTACCCTAAACCGAGCCCTAACCCTAATACTAACCCTAACCCTAACCCTAGCCCATACCCTACGCCGTACCCGAACCCCTCCCCGAACCCGTACCCTAGGCCGTACCCTAACCCTAACCCTAACCCTAACCCTAACCCTAAGCGACTCTTGACTGCTTCTGCCTCCAATAGATTTCCTAAGCACTAGTGTTTTAAGGAACAGGTTAAAAAGCGAATCCTAATGTGATTTCTTGAGAATGGGTGTGTTCCTTATCTTATCCTAGTGTCAAAACTCTTCTCCATGGCTGGACCCCCAAATAATATTCCTTGTCGTGCTAAGGGGTATCTAGAGAGTGGGATAGGTTTAATAACTACCCTAAACCTAACGCGTACACTAACCCTAACCCCTACCCTAACCCTAACGCATACCCTAATCCTAACCCGTACCCTAAACCGAGCCCTAACCCTAACACTAACCCTAGCCCATACCCTACGCCGTAACCGAACCCCTCCCCGAACCCGTATCCTAAGCCATACCCTAACCCTAACCCTAACCCTAACCCTAACCCTAAGCTACCCTTGACTGCTTCTGCCTCCAATAGATTTCCTAAGCACTAGTGTTTTAAGGAACAGGTTAAAAAGAGAGTCCTAATGTGATTTCTTGAAAATGGGTGTGTTTCTTTTCTTATCCTAGTGTCTAAACTCTTCTCCATGGCTGGACCCCCAAATAATATTCCTTTACGTGCTAAGGGGTATCTAGAGATTGGGATAGGTTTAATAACTACCCTAACCCTAACGCGTACCCTAAACCTAACCCCTACCCTAACCCTAACGCGTACCCTAATCCTAACGCGTACCCTAAACCGAGCCCTAACCCTAAAACTAACCCTAACCCTAACCCTAGCCCATACCCTACGCCGTACCCGAACCCCTCCCCGAACCTGTACCCTAAGCCGTACCCTAACCCTAACCCTAACCCTAACCCTAACCCTAAGCTACCCTTGACTGCTTCTGCCTCCAATAGATTTCCTAAGCACTAGTGTTTTAAGGAACAGGTTAAAAAGAGAATCCTAATGTGATTTCTTGAGAATGGGTGTGTTCCTTATCGTATCCTAGTGTCTAAACTCTTCTCCATGGCTGGACCCCCAAATAATATTCCTTTACGTGCTAAGGGGTATCTAGAGATTGGGATAGGTTTAATAACTACCCTAACCCTAACGCGTACCCTAAACCTAACCCCTACCCTAACCCTAACGCGTACCCTAATCCTAACGCATACCCTAAACCGAGCCCTAACCCTAACACTAACCCTAACCCTAACCCTAGCCCATACCCTACGCCATACCCGAACCCCTCCCCGAACCCGTACCCTAAGCCGTACCCTAACCCTAACCCTAACCCTAACCCTAACCCTAAGCTACCCTTGACTGCTTCTGCCTCCAATAGATTTCCTAAACACTAGTGTTTTAAGGAACAGGTTAAAAAGAGAATCCTAATGTGATTTCTTGAGAATGGGTGTGTTCCTTATCTTATCCTAGTGTCTAAACTCTTCTCCATGGCTGGACCCCCAAATAATATTCCTTTACGTGCTAAGGGGTATGTAGAGAGTGGGATAGGTTTAATAACTACCCTAACCCTAACGCGTACCCTAACCCTAACCCGTACCCTAACCCTAACGCGTACCCTAATCCTAACCCGTACCCTAAACCGAGCCCTAACCCTAACACTAACCCTAACCCTAACCCTAGCCCATACCCTACGCCGTACCCGAACCCCTCCCCGAACCCGTACCCTAAGCCGTACCCTAACACTAACCCTAACCCTAACCCTAACCCTAAGCTACCCTTGACTGCTTCTGCCTCCAATAGATTTCCTAAGCACTATTGTTTTAAGGAACAGGTTAAAAAGAGTGTCCTAATGTGATTTCTTGAGAATGGGTGTGTTCCTTATCTTATCCTAGTGTCTAAACTCTTCTCCATGGCTGGACCCCCAAATAATATTCCTTTACGTGCTAAGGGGTATCTAGAGATTGGGATAGGTTTAATAACTACCCTAACCCTAACGCGTACCCTAACCGTAACCCCTACCCTAACCCTAACCCCTACCCTAACCCTAACGCGTACCCTAACCCTAACCCCTACCCTAACCCTAACGCGTACCCTAATCCTAACCCGTACCCTAAACCGAGCCCTAACCCTAACACTAACCCTAACCCTAACCCTAGCCCATACCCTACGCCGTACCCGAACCCCTCCCCGAACCCGTACCCTAAGCCGTACCCTAACCCTAACCCTAACCCTAACCCTAACCCTAAGCGACTCTTGACTGCTTCTGCCTCCAATAGATTTCCTAAGCACTAGTGTTTTAAGGAACAGGTTAAAAAGAGAATCCTAATGTGATTTCTTGAGAATGGGTGTGTTCCTTATCTTATCCTAGTGTCTAAACTCTTCTCCATGGCTGGACCCCCAAATAATATTCCTTTACGTGCTAAGGGGTATCTAGAGAGTGGGATAGGTTTAATAACTACCCTAACCCTAACGCGTACCCTAACCCTAACCCCTACCCTAACCCTAACGCGTATCCTAATCCTAACCCGTACCCTAAACCGAGCCCTAACCCTAACACTAACCCTAACCCTAACCCTAACCCATACCCTACGCCGTATCCGAACCCCTCCCCGAACCTGTACCCTAAGCCGTACCCTAACCCTAACCCTAACCCTAACCCTAACCCTAAGCTACCCTTGACTGCTTCTGCCTCCAATAGATTTCCTAAGCACTAGTGTTTTAAGGAACAGGTTAAAAAGAGAATCCTAATGTGATTTCTTGAGAATGGGTGTGTTCCTTATCGTATCCTAGTGTCTAAACTCTTCTCCATGGCTGGACCCCCAAATAATATTCCTTTACGTGCTAAGGGGTATCTAGAGAGTGGGATAGGTTTAATAACTATCCTAACCCTAACGCGTACCCTAACCCTAACCCCTACCCTAACCCTAACGCGTACCCTAATCCTAACCCGTACCCTAAACCGAGCCCTAACCCTAACACTAACCTTAACCCTAACCCTAGCCCATACCCTACGCCGTACCCGAACCCCTCCCCGAACCCGTACCCTAAGCCGTACCCTAACCCTAACCCTAACCCTAACCCTAACCCTAAGCTACCCTTGACTGCTTCTGCCTCCAATAGATTTCCTAAGCACTAGTGTTTTAAGGAACAGGTTAAAAAGAGAGTCCTAATGTGATTTCTTGAGAATGGGTGTGTTCCTTATCTTATCCTAGTGTCTAAACTCTTCTCCATGGCTGGACCCCCAAATAATATTCCTTTACGTGCTAAGGGGTATCTAGAGATTGGGATAGGTTTAATAACTACCCTAACCCTAACGCGTACCCTAAACCTAACCCCTACCCTAACCCTAACGCGTACCCTAATCCTAACGCGTACCCTAAACCGAGCCCTAACCCTAACACTAACCCTAACCCTAACCCTAGCCCATACCCTACGCCATACCCGAACCCCTCCCCGAACCCGTACCCTAAGCCGTACCCTAACCCTAACCCTAACCCTAACTCTAACCCTAAGCTACCCTTGACTGCTTCTGCCTCCAATAGATTTCCTAAACACTAGTGTTTTAAGGAACAGGTTAAAAAGAGAATCCTAATGTGATTTCTTGAGAATGGGTGTGTTCCTTATCTTATCCTAGTGTCTAAACTCTTCTCCATGGCTGGACCCCCAAATAATATTCCTTTACGTGCTAAGGGGTATGTAGAGAGTGGGATAGGTTTAATAACTACCCTAACCCTAACGCGTACCCTAACCCTAACCCCTACCCTAACCCTAACGCGTTCCCTAATCCTAACCCGTACCCTAAACCTAGCCCTAACCCTAACACTAACCCTAACCCTAACCCTAGCCCATACCCTACGCCGTACCCGAACCCCTCCCCGAACCCGTACCCTAAGCCGTACCCTAACCCTAACCCTAACCCTAAGCTACCCTTGACTGCTTCTGCCTCCAATAGATTTCCTAAGCACTAGTGTTTTAAGAAACAGGTTAAAAAGAGAGTCCTAATGTGATTTCTTGAGAATGGGTGTGTTCCTTATGTTATCCTAGTGTCTAAACTCTTCTCCATGGCTGGACCCCCAAATAATATTCCTTTACGTGCTAAGGGGTATCTAGAGATTGGGATAGATTTAATAACTACCCTAACCCTAACGCGTACCCTAACCCTAACCCCTACCCTAACCCTAACGTGTACCCTAATCCTAACGCGTACCCTAAACCGAGCCCTAAACCTAATACTAACCCTAACCCTAACCCTAGCCCATACCCTACGCCGTACCCGAACCCCTCCCCGAACCCGTACCCTAGGCCGTACCCTAACCCTAACCCTAACCCTAACCCTAACCCTAAGCGACTCTTGACTGCTTCTGCCTCCAATAGATTTCCTAAGCACTAGTGTTTTAAGGAACAGGTTAAAAAGCGAATCCTAATGTGATTTCTTGAGAATGGGTGTGTTCCTTATCTTATCCTAGTGTCAAAACTCTTCTCCATGGCTGGACCCCCAAATAATATTCCTTGTCGTGCTAAGGGGTATCTAGAGAGTGGGATAGGTTTAATAACTACCCTAACCCTAACGCGTACCCTAACCATAACCCCTACCCTAACCCTAACCCCTACCCTAACCCTAACGCGTACCCTAACCCTAACCCCTACCCTAACCCTAACGCGTACCCTAATCCTAACCCGTACCCTAAACCGAGCCCTAACCCTAACACTAACCCTAACCCTAACCCTAGCCCATACCCTACGCCGTACCCGAACCCCTCCCCGAACCCGTACCCTAAGCCGTACCCTAACCCTAACCCTAACCCTAACCCTAACCCTAAGCGACTCTTGACTGCTTCTGCCTCCAATAGATTTCCTAAGCACTAGTGTTTTAAGGAACAGGTTAAAAAGAGAATCCTAATGTGATTTCTTGAGAATGGGTGTGTTCCTTATCTTATCCTAGTGTCTAAACTCTTCTCCATGGCTGGACCCCCAAATAATATTCCTTTACGTGCTAAGGGGTATCTAGAGAGTGGGATAGGTTTAATAACTACCCTAACCCTAATGCGTACCCTAACCCTAACCCCTACCCTAACCCTAACGCGTACCCTAATCGTAACCCGTACCCTAAACCGAGCCCTAACCCTAACACTAACCCTAACCCTAACCCTAGCCCATACCCTACGCCGTACCCGAACCCCTCCCCGAAACCGTACCCTAAGCCGTACCCTAACCCTAACCCTAACCCTAAACCTAACCCTAAGCGACTCTTGACTGCTTCTGCCTCCAATAGATTTCCTAAGCACTAGTGTTTTAAGGAACAGGTTAAAAAGAGAATCCTAATGTGATTTCTTGAGAATGGGTGTGTTCCTTATCTTATCCTAGTGTCAAAACTCTTCTCCATGGCTGGACCCCCAAATAATATTCCTTTACGTGCTAAGGGGTATCTAGAGAGTGGGATAGGTTTAATAACTACCCTAACCCTAACGCGTACCCTAACCCTAACCCCTAACCTAACCCTAACGCGTACCCTAATCCTAACCCATACCCTAAACCGAGCCCTAACCCTAACACTAAACCTAACCCTAACCCTAGACCATACCCTACGCCGTACCCGAAACCCTCCCCGAACCCATACCCTAAGCCGTACCCTAACCCTAACCCTAACCCTAACCCTAACCCTAAGCTACCCTTGACTGCTTCTGCCTCCAATAGATTTCCTAAGCACTAGTGTTTTAAGGAACAGGTTAAAAAGAGAATCCTAATGTGATTTATTGAGAATGGGTGTGTTCCTTATCGTATCCTAGTGTCTAAACTCTTCTCCATGGCTGGACCCCCAAATAATATTCCTTTACGTGCTAAGGGGTATCTAGAGAGTGGGATAGGTTTAATAACTACCCTAACCCTAACGCGTACCCTAACCCTAACCCCTACCCTAACCCTAATGCGTACCCTAATCCTAACCCGTACCCTAAACCGAGCCCTAACCCTAACACTAACCCTAACCCTAACCCTAGCCCATACCCTACGCCGTACCCGAACCCCTCCCCGAACCCGTACCCTAAGCCGTACCCTAACCCTAACCCTAACCCTAACCCTAACCCTAAGCTACCCTTGACTGCTTCTGCCTCCAATAGATTTCCTAAGCACTAGTGTTTTAAGGAACAGGTTAAAAAGAGAGTCCTAATGTGATTTCTTGAAAATGGGTGTGTTCCTTTTCTTATCCTAGTGTCTAAACTCTTCTCCATGGCTGGACCCCCAAATAATATTCCTTTACGTGCTAAGGGGTATGTAGAGAGTGGGATAGGTTTAATAACTACCCTAACCCTAACGCGTACCCTAACCCTAACCCGTACCCTAACCCTAACGCGTACCCTAAAACTAACCCGTACCCTAAACCGAGCCCTAACCCTAACACTAACCCTAACCCTAACCCTAGCCCATACCGTACGCCGTACCCGAACCCCTCCCCGAACCCGTACCCTAAGCCGTACCCTAACCCTAACCCTAACCCTAACCCTAACCCTAAGCGACTCTTGACTGCTTCTGCCTCCAATAGATTTCCTAAGCACTAGTGTTTTAAGGAACAGGTTAAAAAGAGAATCCTAATGTGATTTCTTGAGAATGGGTGTGTTCCTTATCTTATCCTAGTGTCAAAACTCTTCTCAATGGCTGGACCCCCAAATAATATTCCTTTACGTGCTAAGGGGTATCTAGAGAGTGGGATAGGTTTAATAACTACCCTAACCCTAACGCGTACCCTAACCCTAACCCCTACCCTAACACTAACGCGTACCCTAATCCTAACCCGTACCCTAAACCGAGCCCTAACCCTAACACTAACCCTAACCCTAACCCTAGCCCATACCCTACGCCGTACCCGAATCCCTCCCCGAACCCGTACCCTAAGCCGTACCCTAACACTAACCCTAACCCTAACCCTAACCCTAAGCTACCCTTGACTGCTTCTGCCTCCAATAGATTTCCTAAGCACTATTGTTTTAAGGAACAGGTTAAAAAGAGAGTCCTAATGTGATTTCTTGAGAATGGGTGTGTTCCTTATCTTATCCTAGTGTCTAAACTCTTCTCCATGGCTGGACCCCCAAATAATATTCCTTTACGTGCTAAGGGGTATCTAGAGATTGGGATAGGTTTAATAACTACCCTAACCCTAACGCGTACCCTAACCGTAACCCCTACCCTAACCCTAACCCCTACCCTAACCCTAACGCGTACCCTAACCCTAACCCCTACCCTAACCCTAACGCGTACCCTAATCCTAACCCGTACCCTAAACCGAGCCCTAACCCTAACACTAACCCTAACCCTAACCCTAGCCCATACCCTACGCCGTACCCGAACCCCTCCCCGAACCCGTACCCTAAGCCGTACCCTAACCCTAACCCTAACCCTAACCCTAACCCTAAGCGACTCTTGACTGCTTCTGCCTCCAATAGATTTCCTAAGCACTAGTGTTTTAAGGAACAGGTTAAAAAGAGAATCCTAATGTGATTTCTTGAGAATGGGTGTGTTCCTTATCTTATCCTAGTGTCTAAACTCTTCTCCATGGCTGGACCCCCAAATAATATTCCTTTACGTGCTAAGGGGTATCTAGAGATTGGGATAGGTTTAATAACTACCCTAACCCTAACGCGTACCCTAACCGTAACCCCTACCCTAACCCTAACCCCTACCCTAACCCTAACGCGTACCCTAACCCTAACCCCTACACTAACCCTAACGCGTACCCTAATCCTAACCCGTACCCTAAACCGAGCCCTAACCCTAACACTAACCCTAACCCTAACCCTAGCCCATACCCTACGCCGTACCCGAACCCCTCCCCGAACCCGTACCCTAAGCCGTACCCTAACACTAACCCTAACCCTAACCCTAACCCTAAGCTACCCTTGACTGCTTCTGCCTCCAATAGATTTCCTAAGCACTATTGTTTTAAGGAACAGGTTAAAAAGAGAGTCCTAATGTGATTTCTTGAGAATGGGTGTGTTCCTTATCTTATCCTAGTGTCTAAACTCTTCTCCATGGCTGGACCCCCAAATAATATTCCTTTACGTGCTAAGGGGTATGTAGAGAGTGGGATAGGTTTAATAACTACCCTAACCCTAACGCGTACCCCTAACCCTAACCCCTACCCTAACCCTAACGCGTTCCCTAATCCTAACCCGTACCCTAAACCTAGCCCTAACCCTAACACTAACCCTAACCTAACCCTAGCCCATACCCTACGCCGTACCCGAACCCCTCCCCGAACCCGTACCCTAAGCGTACCCTAACCCTAACCCTAACCCTAAGCTACCCTTGACTGCTTCTGCCTCCAATAGATTTCCTAAGCACTAGTGTTTTAAGAAACAGGTTAAAAAGAGAGTCCTAATGTGATTTCTTGAGAATGGGTGTGTTCCTTATGTTATCCTAGTGTCTAAACTCTTCTCCATGGCTGGACCCCCAAATAATATTCCTTTACGTGCTAAGGGGTATCTAGAGATTGGGATAGATTTAATAACTACCCTAACCCTAACGCGTACCCTAACCTTACCCCTACCCTAACCCTAACGTGTACCCTAATCCTAACGCGTACCCTAAACCGAGCCCTAAACCTAATACTAACCCTAACCCTAACCCTAGCCCATACCCTACGCCGTACCGAACCCCTCCCGAACCCGTACCCTAGGCCGTACCCTAACCCTAACCCTAACCCTAACCCTAACCCTAAGCGACTCTTGACTGCTTCTGCCTCCAATAGATTTCCTAAGCACTAGTGTTTTAAGGAACAGGTTAAAAAGCGAATCCTAATGTGATTTCTTGAGAATGGGTGTGTTCCTTATCTTATCCTAGTGTCAAAACTCTTCTCCATGGCTGGACCCCCAAATAATATTCCTTGTCGTGCTAAGGGGTATCTAGAGAGTGGGATAGGTTTAATAACTACCCTAACCCTAACGCGTACCCTAACCATAACCCCTACCCTAACCCTAACCCCTACCCTAACCCTAACGCGTACCCTAACCCTAACCCCTACCTAACCCTAACGCGTACCCTAATCCTAACCCGTACCCTAAACCGAGCCCTAACCCTAACACTAACCCTAACCCTAACCCTAGCCCATACCCTACGCCGTACCCGAACCCCTCCCCGAACCCGTACCCTAAGCCGTACCCTAACCCTAACCCTAACCCTAACCCTAACCCTAAGCGACTCTTGACTGCTTCTGCCTCCAATAGATTTCCTAAGCACTAGTGTTTTAAGGAACAGGTTAAAAAGAGAATCCTAATGTGATTTCTTGAGAATGGGTGTGTTCCTTATCTTATCCTAGTGTCCAAACTCTTCTCCATGGCTGGACCCCCAAATAATATTCCTTTACGTGCTAAGGGGTATCTAGAGATTGGGATAGGTTTAATAACTACCCTAACCCTAACGCGTACCCTAACCGTAACCCCTACCCTAACCCTAACCCCTACCCTAACCCTAACGCGTACCCTAACCCTAACCCCTACACTAACCCTAACGCGTACCCTAATCCTAACCCGTACCCTAAACCGAGCCCTAACCCTAACACTAACCCTAACCCTAACCCTAGCCCATACCCTACGCCGTACCCGAACCCCTCCCCGAACCCGTACCCTAAGCCGTACCCTAACACTAACCCTAACCCTAACCCTAACCCTAAGCTACCCTTGACTGCTTCTGCCTCCAATAGATTTCCTAAGCACTATTGTTTTAAGGAACAGGTTAAAAAGAGAGTCCTAATGTGATTTCTTGAGAATGGGTGTGTTCCTTATCTTATCCTAGTGTCTAAACTCTTCTCCATGGCTGGACCCCCAAATAATATTCCTTTACGTGCTAAGGGGTATCTAGAGATTGGGATAGGTTTAATAACTACCCTAACCCTAACGCGTACCCTAACCGTAACCCCTACCCTAACCCTAACCCCTACCCTAACCCTAACGCGTACCCTAACCCTAACCCCTACCCTAACCCTAACGCGTACCCTAATCCTAACCCGTACCCTAAACCGAGCCCTAACCCTAACACTAACCCTAACCCTAACCCTAGCCCATACCCTACGCCGTACCCGAACCCCTCCCCGAACCCGTACCCTAAGCCGTACCCTAACCCTAACCCTAACCCTAAGCGACTCTTGACTGCTTCTGCCTCAAATAGATTTCCTAAGCACTAGTGTTTTAAGGAACAGGTTAAAAAGAGAATCCTAATGTGATTTCTTGAGAATGGGTGTGTTCCTTATCTTATCCTAGTGTCTAAACTCTTCTCCATGGCTGGACCCCCAAATAACATTCCTTTACGTGCTAAGGGGTATCTAGAAAGTGGGATAGGTTTAATAACTACCCTAACCCTAACGCGTACCCTAACCCTAACCCCTACCCTAACCCTAACGCGTATCCTAATCCTAACCCGTACCCTAAACCGAGCCCTAACCCTAACACTAAACCTAACCCTAACCCTAGCCCATACCCTACGCCGTACCCGAACCCCGCCCCGAACCTGTACCCTAAGCCGTACCCTAACCCTAACCCTAACCCTAACCCTAACCCTAAGCTACCCTTGACTGCTTCTGCCTCCAATAGATTTCCTAAGCACTACTGTTTTAAGGAACAGGTTAAATAGAGAATCCTAATGTAATTTCTTGAGAATGGGTGTGTTCCTTATCGTATCCTAGTGTCTAAACTCTTCTCCATGGCTGGACCCCCAAATAATATTCCTTTACGTGCTAAGGGGTATCTAGAAATTGGGATAGGTTTAATAACTACCCTAACCCTAACGCGTACCCTAAACCTAACCCCTACCCTAACCCTAACGCGTACCCTAATCCTAACGCGTACCCTAAACCGAGCCCTAACCCCAACACTAACCCTAACCCTAACCCTAGCCCATACCCTACGCCATACCCGAATCCCTCCCCGAACCCGTACCCTAAGCCGTACCCTAACCCTAACCCTAACCCTAACCCTAACCCTAAGCTACCCTTGACTGCTTCTGCCTCCAATAGATTTCCTAAACACTAGTGTTTTAAGGAACAGGTTAAAAAGAGAATCCTAATGTGATTTCTTGAGAATGGGTGTGTTCCTTATCTTATCCTAGTGTCTAAACTCTTCTCCATGGCTGGACCCCCAAATAATATTCCTTTACGTGCTAAGGGGTATGTAGAGAGTGGGATAGGTTTAATAACTCCCCTAACCCTAACGCGTACCCTAACCCTAACCCGTACCCTAACCCTAACGCGTACCCTAATCCTAACCTGTACCCTAAACCGAGCCCTAACCCTAACACTAACCCTAACCCTAACCCTAGCCCATACCCTACGCCGTACCCGAACCCCTCCCCGAACCCGTACCCTAAGCCGTACCCTAACCCTACCCCTAACCCTAACCCTAACCCTAAGCGACTCTTGACTGCTTCTGCCTCCAATAGATTTCCTAAGCACTAGTGTTTTAAGGAACAGGTTAAAAAGAGAATCCTAATGTGATTTCTTGAGAATGGGTGTGTTCCTTATCTTATCCTAGTGTCAAAACTCTTCTCCATGGCTGGACCCCCAAATAATATTCCTTGTCGTGCTAAGGGGTATCTAGAGAGTGGGATAGGTTTAATAACTACCCTAACCCTAACGCGTACCCTAACCATAACCCCTACCCTAACCCTAACCCCTACCCTAACCCTAACGCGTACCCTAACCCTAACCCCTACCCTAACCCTAACGCGTACCCTAATCCTAACCCGTACCCTAAACCGAGCCCTAACCCTAACACTAAACCTAACCCTAACCCTAGACCATACCCTACGCCGTACCCGAAACCCTCCCCGAACCCATACCCTAAGCCGTACCCTAACCCTAACCCTAACCCTAACCCTAACCCTAAGCTACCCTTGACTGCTTCTGCCTCCAATAGATTTCCTAAGCACTAGTGTTTTAAGGAACAGGTTAAAAAGAGAATCCTAATGTGATTTATTGAGAATGGGTGTGTTCCTTATCGTATCCTAGTGTCTAAACTCTTCTCCATGGCTGGACCCCCAAATAATATTCCTTTACGTGCTAAGGGGTATCTAGAGAGTGGGATAGGTTTAATAACTACCCTAACCCTAACGCGTACCCTAACCCTAACCCCTACCCTAACCCTAATGCGTACCCTAATCCTAACCCGTACCCTAAACCGAGCCCTAACCCTAACACTAACCCTAACCCTAACCCTAGCCCATACCCTACGCCGTACCCGAACCCCTCCCCGAACCCGTACCCTAAGCCGTACCCTAACCCTAACCCTAACCCTAACCCTAACCCTAAGCTACCCTTGACTGCTTCTGCCTCCAATAGATTTCCTAAGCACTAGTGTTTTAAGGAACAGGTTAAAAAGAGAGTCCTAATGTGATTTCTTGAAAATGGGTGTGTTCCTTTTCTTATCCTAGTGTCTAAACTCTTCTCCATGGCTGGACCCCCAAATAATATTCCTTTACGTGCTAAGGGGTATGTAGAGAGTGGGATAGGTTTAATAACTACCCTAACCCTAACGCGTACCCTAACCCTAACCCGTACCCTAACCCTAACGCGTACCCTAAAACTAACCCGTACCCTAAACCGAGCCCTAACCCTAACACTAACCCTAACCCTAACCCTAGCCCATACCGTACGCCGTACCCGAACCCCTCCCCGAACCCGTACCCTAAGCCGTACCCTAACCCTAACCCTAACCCTAACCCTAACCCTAAGCGACTCTTGACTGCTTCTGCCTCCAATAGATTTCCTAAGCACTAGTGTTTTAAGGAACAGGTTAAAAAGAGAATCCTAATGTGATTTCTTGAGAATGGGTGTGTTCCTTATCTTATCCTAGTGTCAAAACTCTTCTCAATGGCTGGACCCCCAAATAATATTCCTTTACGTGCTAAGGGGTATCTAGAGAGTGGGATAGGTTTAATAACTACCCTAACCCTAACGCGTACCCTAACCCTAACCCCTACCCTAACACTAACGCGTACCCTAATCCTAACCCGTACCCTAAACCGAGCCCTAACCCTAACACTAACCCTAACCCTAACCCTAGCCCATACCCTACGCCGTACCCGAATCCCTCCCCGAACCCGTACCCTAAGCCGTACCCTAACACTAACCCTAACCCTAACCCTAACCCTAAGCTACCCTTGACTGCTTCTGCCTCCAATAGATTTCCTAAGCACTATTGTTTTAAGGAACAGGTTAAAAAGAGAGTCCTAATGTGATTTCTTGAGAATGGGTGTGTTCCTTATCTTATCCTAGTGTCTAAACTCTTCTCCATGGCTGGACCCCCAAATAATATTCCTTTACGTGCTAAGGGGTATCTAGAGATTGGGATAGGTTTAATAACTACCCTAAACCTAACGCGTACCCTAACCGTAACCCCTACCCTAACCCTAACCCCTACCCTAACCCTAACGCGTACCCTAACCCTAACCCCTACCCTAACCCTAACGCGTACCCTAATCCTAACCCGTACCCTAAACCGAGCCCTAACCCTAACACTAACCCTAACCCTAACCCTAGCCCATACCCTACGCCGTACCCGAACCCCTCCCCGAACCCGTACCCTAAGCCGTACCCTAACCCTAACCCTAACCCTAAGCGACTCTTGACTGCTTCTGCCTCCAATAGATTTCCTAAGCACTAGTGTTTTAAGGAACAGGTTAAAAAGAGAATCCTAATGTGATTTCTTGAGAATGGGTGTGTTCCTTATCTTATCCTAGTGTCTAAACTCTTCTCCATGGCTGGACCCCCAAATAATATTCCTTTACGTGCTAAGGGGTATCTAGAGATTGGGATAGGTTTAATAACTACCCTAACCCTAACGCGTACCCTAACCGTAACCCCTACCCTAACCCTAACCCCTACCCTAACCCTAACGCGTACCCTAACCCTAACCCCTACCCTAACCCTAACGCGTACCCTAATCCTAACCCGTACCCTAAACCGAGCCCTAACCCTAACACTAACCCTAACCCTAACCCTAGCCCATACCCTACGCCGTACCCGAACCCCTCCCCGAACCCGTACCCTAAGCCGTACCCTAACCCTAACCCTAACCCTAAGCGACTCTTGACTGCTTCTGCCTCAAATAGATTTCCTAAGCACTAGTGTTTTAAGGAACAGGTTAAAAAGAGAATCCTAATGTGATTTCTTGAGAATGGGTGTGTTCCTTATCTTATCCTAGTGTCTAAACTCTTCTCCATGGCTGGACCCCCAAATAACATTCCTTTACGTGCTAAGGGGTATCTAGAAAGTGGGATAGGTTTAATAACTACCCTAACCCTAACGCGTACCCTAACCCTAACCCCTACCCTAACCCTAACGCGTATCCTAATCCTAACCCGTACCCTAAACCGAGCCCTAACCCTAACACTAACCCTAACCCTAACCCTAGCCCATACCCTACGCCGTACCCGAACCCCGCCCCGAACCTGTACCCTAAGCCGTACCCTAACCCTAACCCTAACCCTAACCCTAACCCTAAGCTACCCTTGACTGCTTCTGCCTCCAATAGATTTCCTAAGCACTAGTGTTTTAAGGAACAGGTTAAATAGAGAATCCTAATGTGATTTCTTGAGAATGGGTGTGTTCCTTATCGTATCCTAGTGTCTAAACTCTTCTCCATGGCTGGACCCCCAAATAATATTCCTTTACGTGCTAAGGGGTATCTAGAAATTGGGATAGGTTTAATAACTACCCTAACCCTAACGCGTACCCTAAACCTAACCCCTACCCTAACCCTAACGCGTACCCTAATCCTAACGCGTACCCTAAACCGAGCCCTAACCCCAACACTAACCCTAACCCTAACCCTAGCCCATACCCTACGCCATACCCGAATCCCTCCCCGAACCCGTACCCTAAGCCGTACCCTAACCCTAACCCTAACCCTAACCCTAACCCTAAGCTACCCTTGACTGCTTCTGCCTCCAATAGATTTCCTAAACACTAGTGTTTTAAGGAACAGGTTAAAAAGAGAATCCTAATGTGATTTCTTGAGAATGGGTGTGTTCCTTATCTTATCCTAGTGTCTAAACTCTTCTCCATGGCTGGACCCCCAAATAATATTCCTTTACGTGCTAAGGGGTATGTAGAGAGTGGGATAGGTTTAATAACTCCCCTAACCCTAACGCGTACCCTAACCCTAACCCGTACCCTAACCCTAACGCGTACCCTAATCCTAACCTGTACCCTAAACCGAGCCCTAACCCTAACACTAACCCTAACCCTAACCCTAGCCCATACCCTACGCCGTACCCGAACCCCTCCCCGAACCCGTACCCTAAGCCGTACCCTAACCCTACCCCTAACCCTAACCCTAACCCTAAGCGACTCTTGACTGCTTCTGCCTCCAATAGATTTCCTAAGCACTAGTGTTTTAAGGAACAGGTTAAAAAGAGAATCCTAATGTGATTTCTTGAGAATGGGTGTGTTCCTTATCTTATCCTAGTGTCAAAACTCTTCTCCATGGCTGGACCCCCAAATAATATTCCTTTACGTGCTAAGGGGTATCTAGAGAGTGGGATAGGTTTAATAACTACCCTAACCCTAACGCGTACCCTAACCCTAACCCCTACCCTAACCCTAACGCGTACCCTAATCCTAACCCGTACCCTAAACCGAGCCCTAACCCTAACACTAACCCTAACCCTAACCCTAGCCCATACCCTACGCCGTACCCGAACCCCTCCCCGAACCCGTACCCTAAGCCGTACCCTAACACTAACCCTAACCCTAACCCTAACCCTAAGCTACCCTTGACTGCTTCTGCCTCCAATAGATTTCCTAAGCACTATTGTTTTAAGGAACAGGTTAAAAAGAGTGTCCTAATGTGATTTCTTGAGAATGGGTGTGTTCCTTATCTTATCCTAGTGTCTAAACTCTTCTCCATGGCTGGACCCCCAAATAATATTCCTTTACGTGCTAAGGGGTATCTAGAGATTGGGATAGGTTTAATAACTACCCTAACCCTAACGCGTACCCTAACCGTAACCCCTACCCTAACCCTAACCCCTACCCTAACCCTAACGCGTACCCTAACCCTAACCCCTACCCTAACCCTAACGCGTACCCTAATCCTAACCCGTACCCTAAACCGAGCCCTAACCCTAAAACTAACCCTAACCCTAACCCTAGCCCATACCCTACGCCGTACCCGAACCCCTCCCCGAACCCGTAACCTAAGCCGTACCCTAACCCTAACCCTAACCCTAACCCTAACCCTAAGCGACTCTTGACTGCTTCTGCCTCCAATAGATTTCCTAAGCACTATTGTTTTAAGGAACAGGTTAAAAAGAGAATCCTAATGTGATTTCTTGAGAATGGGTGTGTTCCTTATCTTATCCTAGTGTCTAAACTCTTCTCCATGGCTGGACCCCCAAATAATATTCCTTTACGTGCTAAGGGGTATCTAGAGAGTGGGATAGGTTTAATAACTACCCTAACCCTAACGCGTACCCTAACCCTAACCCCTACCCTAACCCTAACGCGTACCCTAATCCTAACCCGTACCCTAAACCGAGCCCTAACCCTAACACTAACCCTAACCCTAACCCTAGCCCATACCCTACGCCGTACCCGAACCCCTCCCCGAACCCGTACCCTAAGCCGTACCCTAACCCTAACCCTAACCCTAACACTAACCCTAAGCTACCCTTGACTGCTTCTGCCTCCAATAGATTTCCTAAGCACTAGTGTTTTAAGGAACAGGTTAAAAAGAGAGTCCTAATGTGATTTATTGAGAATGGGTGTGTTCCTTATCTTATCCTAGTGTCTAAACTCTTCTCCATGGCTGGACCCCCAAATAATATTCCTTTACGTGCTAAGGGGTATCTAGAGATTGGAATAGGTTTAATAACTACCCTAACCCTAACGCGTACCCTAAACCTAACCCCTACCCTAACCCTAACGCGTACCCTAATCCTAACGCGTACCCTAAACCGAGCCCTAACCCTAACACTAACCCTAACCCTAACCCTAGCCCATACCCTACGCCATACCCGAACCCCTCCCCGAACCCGTACCCTAAGCCGTACCCTAACCCTAACCCTAACCCTAACCCTAACCCTAAGCTACCCTTGACTGCTTCTGCCTCCAATAGATTTCCTAAACACTAGTGTTTTAAGGAACAGGTTAAAAAGAGAATCCTAATGTGATTTCTTGAGAATGGGTGTGTTCCTTATCTTATCCTAGTGTCTAAACTCTTCTCCATGGCTGGACCCCCAAATAATATTCCTTTACGTGCTAAGGGGTATGTAGAGAGTGGGATAGGTTTAATAACTACCCTAACCCTAACACGTACCCTAACCCTAACCCCTACCCTAACCCTAACGCGTTCCCTAATCCTAACCCGTACCCTAAACCTAGCCCTAACCCTAACACTAACCCTAACCCTAACCCTAGCCCATACCCTACGCCGTACCCGAACCCCTCCCCGAACCCGTACCCTAAGCCGTACCCTAACCCTAACCCTAACCCTAACCCTAACCCTAAGCTACCCTTGACTGCTTCTGCCTCCAATAGATTTCCTAAGCACTAGTGTTTTAAGGAACAGGTTAAAAAGAGAGTCCTAATGTGATTTCTTGAGAATGGGTGTGTTCCTTATGTTATCCTAGTGTCTAAACTCTTCTCCATGGCTGGACCCCCAAATAATATTCCTTTACGTGCTAAGGGGTATCTAGAGATTGGGATAGATTTAATAACTACCCTAACCCTAACGCGTACCCTAACCCTAACCCCTACCCTAACCCTAACGTGTACCCTAATCCTAACGCGTACCCTAAACCGAGCCCTAACCCTAATACTAACCCTAACCCTAACCCTAGCCCATACCCTACGCCGTACCCGAACCCCTCCCCGAACCCGTACCCTAAGCCGTACCCTAACCCTAACCCTAACCCTAAGCTACCCTTGACTACTTCTGCCTCCAATAGATTTCCTAAGCACTAGTGTTTTAAGGAACAGGTTAAAAAGAGAATCCTAATGTGATTTCTTGAGAATGGGTGTGTTCCTTATCTTATCCTACTGTCTAAACTCTTCTCCATGGCTGGACCCCCAAATAATATTCCTTTACGTGCTAAGGGGTATCTAGAGAGTGGGATAGGTTTAATAACTACCCTATCCCTAATGCGTACATTAACCCTAACCCCTAACCTAACCCTAACGCGTACCCTAATCCTAACCCGTACCCTAAACCGAGCCCTAACCCTAACACTAACCCTAACCCTAACCCTAGACCATACCCTACGCCGTACCCGAAACCCTCCCCAAACCCTTACCCTAACCCTAACCCTAACCCTAACCCTAACCCTAACCCTAACCCTAACCCTAACCCTAAGCTACCCTTGACTGCTTCTGCCTCCAATAGATTTCCTAAGCACTAGTGTTTTAAGGAACAGGTTAAAAAGAGAATCCTAATGTGATTTCTTGAGAATGGGTGTGTTCCTTATCGTATCCTAGTGTCTAAACTCTTCTCCATGGCTGGACCCCCAAATAATATTCCTTTACGTGCTAAGGGGTATCTAGAGAGTGGGATAGGTTTAATAACTACCCTAACCCTAATGCGTACCCTAACCCTAACCCCTACCCTAACCCTAACGCGTACCCTAATCCTAACCCGTACCCTAAACCGAGCCCTAACCCTAACACTAACCCTAACCCTAACCCTAGACCATACCCTACGCCGTACCCGAAACCCTCCCCGAACCCGTACCCTAAGCCGTACCCTAACCCTAACCCTAACCCTAAGCTACCCTTGACTGCTTCTGCCTCCAATAGATTTCCTAAGCACTAGTGTTTTAAGGAACAGGTTAAAAAGAGAATCCTAATGTGATTTCTTGAGAATGGGTGTGTTCCTTATCGTATCCTAGTGTCTAAACTCTTCTCCATGGCTGGACCCCCAAATAATATTCCTTTACGTGCTAAGGGGTATCTAGAGAGTGGGATAGGTTTAATAACTACCCTAACCCTAACGCGTACCCTAACCCTAACCCCTACCCTAACCCTAACGCGTACCCTAATCCTAACCCGTACCCTAAACCGAGCCCTAACCCTAACACTAACCCTAACCCTAACCCTAGACCATACCCTACGCCGTACCCGAAACCCTCCCAAACCCGTACCCTAAGCCGTACCCTAACCCTAACCCTAACCCTAAGCTACCCTTGACTGCTTCTGCCTCCAATAGATTTCCTAAGCACTAGTGTTTTAAGGAACAGGTTAAAAAGAGAATCCTAATGTGATTTCTTGAGAATGGGTGTGTTCCTTATCGTATCCTAGTGTCTAAACTCTTCTCCATGGCTGGACCCACAAATAATATTCCTTTACGTGCTAAGGGGTATCTAGAGAGTGGGATAGGTTTAATAACTACCCTAACCCTAACGCGTACCCTAACCCTAACCCCTACCCTAACCCTAATGCGTACCCTAATCCTAACCCGTACCCTAAACCGAGCCCTAACCCTAACACTAACCCTAACCCTAACCCTAGCCCATACCCTAAGCCGTACCCGAACCCCTCCCCGAACCCGTACCCTAAGCCGTACCCTAACCCTAACCCTAACCCTAACCCTAAGCTACCCTTGACTGCTTCTGCCTCCAATAGATTTCCTAAGCACTAGTGTTTTAAGGAACAGGTTAAAAAGAGAGTCCTAATGTGATTTCTTGAGAATGGGTGTGTTCCTTATCTTATCCTAGTGTCTAAACTCTTCTCCATGGCTGGACCCCCAAATAATATTCCTTTACGTGCTAAGGGGTATCTAGATATTGGGATAGGTTTAATAACTACCCTAACCCTAACGCATACCCTAACCCTAACCCCTACCCTAACCCTAACGCGTACCCTAATCCTAACGCGTACCCTAAACCGAGCCCTAACCCTAACACTAACCCTAACCCTAACCCTAGCCCATACCCTACGCCGTACCCGAACCCCTCCCCGAACCCGTACCCTAAGCCGTACCCTAACCCTAACCCTAACCCTAACCCTAACCCTAAGCTACCCTTGACTGCTTCTGCCTCCAATAGATTTCCTAAGCACTAGTGTTTTAAGGAACAGGTTAAAAAGAGAATCCTAATGTGATTTCTTGAGAATGGGTGTGTTCCTTATCTTATGCTAGTGTCTAAACTCTTCTCCATGGCTGGACCCCCAAATAATATTCCTTTACGTGCTAAGGGGTATGTAGAGAGTGGGATAGGTTTAATAACTACCCTAACCCTAACGCGTACCCTAACCCTAACCCCTACCCTAACCGTAACGCGTACCCTAATCCTAACCCGTACCCTAAACCGAGCCCTAACCCTAACACTAACCCTAACCCTAACCCTAGCCCATACCCTACGCCGTACACGAACCCCTCCCCGAACCCGTACCCTAAGCCGTACCCTAACCATAACCCTAACCCTAACCCTAACCCTAAGCGACTCTTGACTGCTTCTGCCTCCAATAGATTTCCTAAGCACTAGTGTTTTAAGGAACAGGTTAAAAAGAGAATCCTAATGTGATTTCTTGAGAATGGGTGTGTTCCTTATCTTATCCTAGTGTCTAAACTCTTCTCCATGGCTGGACCCCCAAATAATATTCCTTTACGTGCTAAGGGGTATCTAGAGAGTGGGATAGGTTTAATAACTACCCTAACCCTAACGCGTACCCTAACCCTAACCCCTACCCTAACCCTAACGCGTACCCTAATCCTAACCCGTACCCTAAACCGAGCCCTAACCCTAACACTAACCCTAACCCTAACCCTAGACCATACCCTACGCCGTACCCGAAACCCTCCCCGAACCCGTACCCTAAGCCGTACCCTAACCCTAACCCTAACCCTAACCCTAAGCTACCATTGACTGCTTCTGCCTCCAATAGATTTCCTAAGCACTAGTGTTTTAAGGAACAGGTTAAAAAGAGAATCCTAATGTGATTTCTTGAGAATGGGTGTGTTCTTTATCGTATCCTAGTGTCTAAACTCTTCTCCATGGCTGGACCCCCAAATAATATTCCTTTACGTGCTAAGGGGTATCTAGAGAGTGGGATAGGTTTAATAACTACCCTAACCCTAACGCGTACCCTAACCCTAACCCCTACCCTAACCCTAACGCGTACCCTAATCCTAACCCGTACCCTAAACCGAGCCCTAACCCTAACACTAACCCTATCCCTAACCCTAGCCCACACCCTACGCCATACCCGAACCCCTCCCCAAACCCGTACCCTAAGCCGTACCCTAACCCTAACCCTAACCCTAACCCTAACCCTAAGCTACCCTTGACTGCTTCTGCCTCCAATAGATTTCCTAAGCACTAGTGTTTTAAGGAACAGGTTAAAAAGAGAGTCCTAATGTGATTTCTTGAGAATGGGTGTGTTCCTTATCTTATCCTAGTGTCTAAACTCTTCTCCATGGCTGGACCCCCAAATAATATTCCTTTACGTGCTAAGGTTTATCTAGAGATTGGGATAGGTTTAATAACTACCCTAACCCTAACGCGTACCCTAACCCTAACCCCTACCCTAACCCTAACGCGTACCCTAAAACTAACGCGTACCCTAAACCGAGCCCTAACCCTAACACTAACCCTAACCCTAACCCTAGCCCATACCCTACGCCGTACCCGAACCCCTCCCCGAACCCGTACCCTAAGCCGTACCCTAACCCTAACGCTAACCCTAACCCTAACCCTAAGCTACCCTTGACTGCTTCTGCCTCCAATAGATTTCCTAAGCACTAGTGTTTTAAGGAAAAGGTTAAAAAGAGAATCCTAATGTGATTTCTTGAGAATGGGTGTGTTCCTTATCGTATCCTAGTGTCTAAACTCTTCTCCATGGCTGGACCCCCAAATAATATTCCTTTACGTGCTAAGGGGTATCTAGAGAGTGGGATAGGTTTAATAACTACCCTAACCCTAACGCGTACCCTAACCCTAACCCCTACCCTAACCCTAACGCGTACCCTAACCCTAACGCGTACCCTAAACCGAGCCCTAACCCTAACACTAACCCTAACCCTAACCCTAGACCATACCCTACGCCGTACCCGAACCCCTCCCCGAACCCGTACCCTAAGCCGTACCCTAACCCTAACCCTAACCCTAAGCTACCCTTGACTGCTTCTGCCTCCAATAGATTTCCTAAGCACTAGTGTTTTAAGGAACAGTTTAAAAAGAGAATCCTAATGTGATTTCTTGAGAATGGGTGTGTTCCTTATCTTATCCTAGTGTCTAAACTCTTCTCCATGGCTGGACCCCCAAATAATATTCCTTTACGTGCTAAGGGGTATGTAGAGAGTGGGATAGGTTTAATAACTACCCTAACCCTAATGCGTACCCTAACCCTAACCCCTACCCTAACCCTAACGCGTACCCTAATCCTAACCCGTACCCTAAACCGAGCCCTAACCCTAACACTAACCCTAACCCTAACCCTAGACCATACCCTACGCCGTACCCGAAACCCTCCCCGAACCCGTACCCTAAGCCGTACCCTAACCCTAACCCTAACCCTAACCCTAACCCTAAGCTACCCTTGACTGCTTCTGCCTCCAATAGATTTCCTAAGCACTAGTGTTTTAAGGAACAGGTTAAAAAGAGAATCCTAATGTGATTTCTTGAGAATGGGTGTGTTCCTTATCTTATGCTAGTGTCTAAACTCTTCTCCATGGCTGGACCCCCAAATAATATTCCTTTACGTGCTAAGGGGTATGTAGAGAGTGGGATAGGTTTAATAACTACCCTAACCCTAACGCGTACCCTAACCCTAACCCCTACCCTAACCGTAACGCGTATCCTAATCCTAACCCGTACCCTAAACCGAGCCCTAACCCTAACACTAACCCTAACCCTAACCCTAGCCCATACCCTACGCCGTACACGAACCCCTCCCCGAACCCGTACCCTAAGCCGTACCCTAACCATAACCCTAACCCTAACCCTAACCCTAAGCGACTCTTGACTGCTTCTGCCTCCAATAGATTTCCTAAGCACTAGTGTTTTAAGGAACAGGTTAAAAAGAGAATCCTAATGTGATTTCTTGAGAATGGGTGTGTTCCTTATCTTATCCTAGTGTCTAAACTCTTCTCCATGGCTGGACCCCCAAATAATATTCCTTTACGTGCTAAGGGGTATCTAGAGAGTGGGATAGGTTTAATAACTACCCTAACCCTAACGCGTACCCTAACCCTAACCCCTACCCTAACCCTAACGCGTACCCTAATCCTAACCCGTACCCTAAACCGAGCCCTAACCCTAACACTAACCCTAACCCTAACCCTAGACCATACCCTACGCCGTACCCGAAACCCTCCCCGAACCCGTACCCTAAGCCGTACCCTAACCCTAACCCTAACCCTAACCCTAAGCTACCATTGACTGCTTCTGCCTCCAATAGATTTCCTAAGCACTAGTGTTTTAAGGAACAGGTTAAAAAGAGAATCCTAATGTGATTTCTTGAGAATGGGTGTGTTCTTTATCGTATCCTAGTGTCTAAACTCTTCTCCATGGCTGGACCCCCAAATAATATTCCTTTACGTGCTAAGGGGTATCTAGAGAGTGGGATAGGTTTAATAACTACCCTAACCCTAACGCGTACCCTAACCCTAACCCCTACCCTAACCCTAACGCGTACCCTAATCCTAACCCGTACCCTAAACCGAGCCCTAACCCTAACACTAACCCTATCCCTAACCCTAGCCCACACCCTACGCCATACCCGAACCCCTCCCCAAACCCGTACCCTAGCCGTACCCTAACCCTAACCCTAACCCTAACCCTAACCCTAAGCTACCCTTGACTGCTTCTGCCTCCAATAGATTTCCTAAGCACTAGTGTTTTAAGGAACAGGTTAAAAAGAGAGTCCTAATGTGATTTCTTGAGAATGGGTGTGTTCCTTATCTTATCCTAGTGTCTAAACTCTTCTCCATGGCTGGACCCCCAAATAATATTCCTTTACGTGCTAAGGTTTATCTAGAGATTGGGATAGGTTTAATAACTACCCTAACCCTAACGCGTACCCTAACCCTAACCCCTACCCTAACCCTAACGCGTACCCTAAAACTAACGCGTACCCTAAACCGAGCCCTAACCCTAACACTAACCCTAACCCTAACCCTAGCCCATACCCTACGCCGTACCCGAACCCCTCCCCGAACCCGTACCCTAAGCCGTACCCTAACCCTAACGCTAACCCTAACCCTAACCCTAAGCTACCCTTGACTGCTTCTGCCTCCAATAGATTTCCTAAGCACTAGTGTTTTAAGGAAAAGGTTAAAAAGAGAATCCTAATGTGATTTCTTGAGAATGGGTGTGTTCCTTATCGTATCCTAGTGTCTAAACTCTTCTCCATGGCTGGACCCCCAAATAATATTCCTTTACGTGCTAAGGGGTATCTAGAGAGTGGGATAGGTTTAATAACTACCCTAACCCTAACGCGTACCCTAACCCTAACCCCTACCCTAACCCTAACGCGTACCCTAACCCTAACGCGTACCCTAAACCGAGCCCTAACCCTAACACTAACCCTAACCCTAACCCTAGACCATACCCTACGCCGTACCCGAACCCCTCCCCGAACCCGTACCCTAAGCCGTACCCTAACCCTAACCCTAACCCTAACCCTAAGCTACCCTTGACTGCTTCTGCCTCCAATAGATTTCCTAAGCACTAGTGTTTTAAGGAACAGTTTAAAAAGAGAATCCTAATGTGATTTCTTGAGAATGGGTGTGTTCCTTATCTTATCCTAGTGTCTAAACTCTTCTCCATGGCTGGACCCCCAAATAATATTCCTTTACGTGCTAAGGGGTATGTAGAGAGTGGGATAGGTTTAATAACTACCCTAACCCTAATGCGTACCCTAACCCTAACCCCTACCCTAACCCTAACGCGTACCCTAATCCTAACCCGTACCCTAAACCGAGCCCTAACCCTAACACTAACCCTAACCCTAACCCTAGACCATACCCTACGCCGTACCCGAAACCCTCCCCGAACCCGTACCCTAAGCCGTACCCTAACCCTAACCCTAACCCTAACCCTAACCCTAAGCTACCCTTGACTGCTTCTGCCTCCAATAGATTTCCTAAGCACTAGTGTTTTAAGGAACAGGTTAAAAAGAGAATCCTAATGTGATTTCTTGAGAATGGGTGTGTTCCTTATCGTATCCTAGTGTCTAAACTCTTCTCCATGGCTGGACCCCCAAATAATATTCCTTTACGTGCTAAGGAGTATCTAGAGAGTGGGATAGGTTTAATAACTACCCTAACCCTAACGCGTACCCTAACCCTAACCCTTACCCTAACCCTAACGCGTTCCCTAATCCTAACACGTACCCTAAACCGAGCCCTAACCCTAACACTAACCCTAACCCTAACCCTAGCCCATACCCTACGCCGTACCCGAACCCCTCCCCGAACCCGTACCCTAAGCCGTACCCTAACCCTAACCCTAACCCTAACCCTAACCCTAAGCGACTCTTGACTGCTTCTGCCTCCAATAGATTTCCTAAGCACTAATGTTTTAAGGAACAGGTTAAAAAGAGAATCCTAATGTGATTTCTTGAGAATGGGTGTGTTCCTTATCGTATCCTAGTGTCTAAACTCTTCTCCATGGCTGGACCCCAAATAATATTCCTTTACGTGCTAAGGGGTATCTAGAGAGTGGGATAGGTTTAATAACTACCCTAACCCTAACGCGTACCCTAACCCTAACCCCTACCCTAACCCTAACGCGTACCCTAACCCTAACCCCTACCCTAACCCTAACGCGTACCCTAATCCTAACCCGTACCCTAAACCGAGCCCTAACCCTAACACTAACCCTAACCCTAACCCTAGCCCATACCCTACGCCCTACCCGAACCCCTCCCCGAACCCGTACCCTAAGCCGTACCCTAACCCTAACCCTAACCCTAACCCTAACCCTAAGCTACCCTTGACTGCTTCTGCCTCCAATAGATTTCCTAAGCACTAGTGTTTTAAGGAACAGGTTAAAAAGAGAGTCCTAATGTGATTTCTTGAAAATGGGTGTGTTCCTTTTCTTATCCTAGTGTCTAAACTCTTCTCCATGGCTGGACCCCCAAATAATATTCCTTTACGTGCTAAGGGGTATCTAGAGAGTGGGATAGGTTTAATAACTACCCTAACCCTAACGCGTACCCTAACCCTAACCACTACCCTAACCCTAACGCGTACCCTAATCCTAACCCGTACCCTAAACCGAGCCCTAACCCTAACACTAACCCTAACCCTAACCCTAGCCCATACCCTACGCCCTACCCGAACCCCTCCCCGAACCCGTACCCTAAGCCGTACCCTAACCCTAACCCTAACCCTAACCCTAACCCTAAGCTACCCTTGACTGCTTCTGCCTCCAATAGATTTCCTAAGCACTAGTGTTTTAAGGAACAGGTTAAAAAGAGAGTCCTAATGTGATTTCTTGAAAATGGGTGTGTTCCTTTTCTTATCCTAGTGTCTAAACTCTTCTCCATGGCTGGACCCCCAAATAATATTCCTTTACGTGCTAAGGGGTATCTAGAGATTGGGATAGGTTTAATAACTACCCTAACCCTAACGCGTACCCTAAACCTAACCCCTACCATAACCCTAACGCGTACCCTAATCCTAACGCGTACCCTAAACCGAGCCCTAACCCTAAAACTAACCCTAACCCTAACCCTAGCCCATACCCTACGCCGTACCCGAACCCCTCCCCGAACCCGTACCCTAAGCCGTACCCTAACCCTAACCCTAACCCTAACCCTAACCCTAAGCTACCCTTGACTGCTTCTGCCTCCAATAGATTTCCTAAGCACTAGTGTTTTAAGGAACAGGTTAAAAAGAGAATCCTAATGTGATTTCTTGAGAATGGGTGTATTCCTTATCTTATCCTAGTGTCTAAACTCTTCTCCATGGCTGGACCCCCAAATAATATTCCTTTACGTGCTAAGGGGTGTGTAGAGAGTGGGATAGGTTTAATAACTACCCTAACCCTAACGCGTACCCTAACCCTAACCCCTACCCTAACCCTAACGCGTACCCTAATCCTAACCCGTACCCTAAACCGAGCCCTAACCCTAACACTAACCCTAACCCTAACCCTAGCCCATACCCTACGCCGTACCCGAACCGCTCCCCGAACCCGTACCCTAAGCCGTACCCTAACCCTAACCCTAACCCTAACCCTAACTCTAAGCTACCCTTGACTGCTTCTGCCTCCAATAGATTTCCTAAGCACTAGTGTTTTAAGGAACAGGTTAAAAAGAGAGTCCTAATGTGATTTCTTGAGAATGGGTGTGTTCCTTATCGTATCCTAGTGTCTAAACTCTTCTCCATGGCTGGACCCCCAAATAATATTCCTTTACGTGCTAAGGGGTATCTAGAGATTGGGATAGGTTAATAACTACCCTAACCCTAACGCGTACCCTAACCCTAACGCCTACCCTAAACCTAACGCATACACTAATCTTAAACCGTACCCTAAACCGAGCCCTAACCCTAACACTAACCCTAACCCTAACCCTAGCCCATACCCTACGCCGTACACGAACCCCTCCCCGAACCCGTACCCTAAGCCGTACCCTAACCCTAACCCTAACCCTAACCCTAACCCTAAGCTACCCTTGACTGCTTCTGCCTCCAATAGATTTCCTAAGCACTAGTGTTTTAAGGAACAGGTTAAAAAGAGAATCCTAATGTGATTTCTTGAGAATGGGTGTGTTCCTTATCTTATCCTAGTGTCTAAACTCTTCTCCATGGCTGGACCCCCAAATAATATTCCTTTACGTGCTAAGGGGTATGTAGAGAGTGGGATAGGTTTAATAACTACCCTAACCCTAACGCGTACCCTAACCCTAACCCGTACCCTAACCCTAACGCGTACCCTAATCCTAACCCGTACCCTAAACCGAGCCCTAACCCTAACACTAACCCTAACCCTAACCCTAGCCCATACCCTACGCCGTACCCGAACCCCTCCCTGAACCCGTACCCTAAGCCGTACCCTAAACCTAACCCTAACCCTAACCCTAACCCTAAGCTACCCTTGACTGCTTCTGCCTCCAATAGATTTCCTAAGCACTAGTGTTTTAAGGAACAGGTTAAAAAGAGAATCCTAATGTGATTTCTTGAGAATGGGTGTGTTCCTTATCTTATCCTAGTGTCTAAACTCTTCTCCATGGCTGGACCCCCAAATAATATTCCTTTACGTGCTAAGGGGTGTGTAGAGAGTGCGATAGGTTTAATAACTACCCTAACCCTAACGCGTACCCTAACCCTAACCCCTACCCTAACCCTAACGCGTACCCTAATCCTAACCCGTACCCTAAACCGAGCCCTAACCCTAACACTAACCCTAACCCTAACCCTAGCCCATACCCTAGGCCGTACCCGAACCCCTCCCCGAACCCGTACCCTAAGCCGTACCCTAACCCTAACCCTAACCCTAACCCTAACCCTAAGCTACCCTTGACTGCTTCTGCCTCCAATAGATTTCCTAAGCACTAGTGTTTTAAGGAACAGGTTAAAAAGAGAGTCCTAATGTGATTTCTTGAGAATGGGTGTGTTCCTTATCGTATCCTAGTGTCTAAACTCTTCTCCATGGCTGGACCCCCAAATAATATTCCTTTACGTGCTAAGGGGTATCTAGAGATTGGGATAGGTTAATAACTACCCTAAGCCTAACGCGTACCCTAACCCTAACGCCTACCCTAAACCTAACGCATACACTAATCTTAAACCGTACCCTAAACCGAGCCCTAACCCTAACACTAACCCTAACCCTAACCCTAGCCCATACCCTACGCCCTACCCGAACCCCTCCCCGAACCCGTACCCTAAGCCGTACCCTAACCCTAACCCTAACCCTAACCCTAACCCTAAGCTACCCTTGACTGCTTCTGCCTCCAATAGATTTCCTAAGCACTAGTGTTTTAAGGAACAGGTTAAAAAGAGAATCCTAATGTGATTTCTTGAGAATGGGTGTGTTCCTGATCTTATCCTAGTGTCTAAACTCTTCTCCATGGCTGGACCCCCAAATAATATTCCTTTACGTGCTAAGGGGTATCTAGAGATTGGGATAGGTTTAATAACTACCCTAACCCTAACGCGTACCCTAAACCTAACCCCTACCATAACCCTAACGCGTACCCTAATCCTAACGCGTACCCTAAACCGAGCCCTAACCCTAAAACTAACCCTAACCCTAACCCTAGCCCATACCCTACGCCGTACCCGAACCCCTCCCCGAACCCGTACCCTAAGCCGTACCCTAACCCTAACCCTAACCCTAACCCTAACCCTAAGCTACCCTTGACTGCTTCTGCCTCCAATAGATTTCCTAAGCACTAGTGTTTTAAGGAACAGGTTAAAAAGAGAATCCTAATGTGATTTCTTGAGAATGGGTGTATTCCTTATCTTATCCTAGTGTCTAAACTCTTCTCCATGGCTGGACCCCCAAATAATATTCCTTTACGTGCTAAGGGGTGTGTAGAGAGTGGGATAGGTTTAATAACTACCCTAACCCTAACGCGTACCCTAACCCTAACCCCTACCCTAACCCTAACGCGTACCCTAATCCTAACCCGTACCCTAAACCGAGCCCTAACCCTAACACTAACCCTAACCCTAACCCTAGCCCATACCCTACGCCGTACCCGAACCGCTCCCCGAACCCGTACCCTAAGCCGTACCCTAACCCTAACCCTAACCCTAACCCTAACTCTAAGCTACCCTTGACTGCTTCTGCCTCCAATAGATTTCCTAAGCACTAGTGTTTTAAGGAACAGGTTAAAAAGAGAGTCCTAATGTGATTTCTTGAGAATGGGTGTGTTCCTTATCGTATCCTAGTGTCTAAACTCTTCTCCATGGCTGGACCCCCAAATAATATTCCTTTACGTGCTAAGGGGTATCTAGAGATTGGGATAGGTTAATAACTACCCTAACCCTAACGCGTACCCTAACCCTAACGCCTACCCTAAACCTAACGCATACACTAATCTTAAACCGTACCCTAAACCGAGCCCTAACCCTAACACTAACCCTAACCCTAACCCTAGCCCATACCCTACGCCGTACACGAACCCCTCCCCGAACCCGTACCCTAAGCCGTACCCTAACCCTAACCCTAACCCTAACCCTAACCCTAAGCTACCCTTGACTGCTTCTGCCTCCAATAGATTTCCTAAGCACTAGTGTTTTAAGGAACAGGTTAAAAAGAGAATCCTAATGTGATTTCTTGAGAATGGGTGTGTTCCTTATCTTATCCTAGTGTCTAAACTCTTCTCCATGGCTGGACCCCCAAATAATATTCCTTTACGTGCTAAGGGGTATGTAGAGAGTGGGATAGGTTTAATAACTACCCTAACCCTAACGCGTACCCTAACCCTAACCCGTACCCTAACCCTAACGCGTACCCTAATCCTAACCCGTACCCTAAACCGAGCCCTAACCCTAACACTAACCCTAACCCTAACCCTAGCCCATACCCTACGCCGTACCCGAACCCCTCCCTGAACCCGTACCCTAAGCCGTACCCTAAACCTAACCCTAACCCTAACCCTAACCCTAAGCTACCCTTGACTGCTTCTGCCTCCAATAGATTTCCTAAGCACTAGTGTTTTAAGGAACAGGTTAAAAAGAGAATCCTAATGTGATTTCTTGAGAATGGGTGTGTTCCTTATCTTATCCTAGTGTCTAAACTCTTCTCCATGGCTGGACCCCCAAATAATATTCCTTTACGTGCTAAGGGGTGTGTAGAGAGTGCGATAGGTTTAATAACTACCCTAACCCTAACGCGTACCCTAACCCTAACCCCTACCCTAACCCTAACGCGTACCCTAATCCTAACCCGTACCCTAAACCGAGCCCTAACCCTAACACTAACCCTAACCCTAACCCTAGCCCATACCCTAGGCCGTACCCGAACCCCTCCCCGAACCCGTACCCTAAGCCGTACCCTAACCCTAACCCTAACCCTAACCCTAACCCTAAGCTACCCTTGACTGCTTCTGCCTCCAATAGATTTCCTAAGCACTAGTGTTTTAAGGAACAGGTTAAAAAGAGAGTCCTAATGTGATTTCTTGAGAATGGGTGTGTTCCTTATCGTATCCTAGTGTCTAAACTCTTCTCCATGGCTGGACCCCCAAATAATATTCCTTTACGTGCTAAGGGGTATCTAGAGATTGGGATAGGTTAATAACTACCCTAAGCCTAACGCGTACCCTAACCCTAACGCCTACCCTAAACCTAACGCATACACTAATCTTAAACCGTACCCTAAACCGAGCCCTAACCCTAACACTAACCCTAACCCTAACCCTAGCCCATACCCTACGCCGTACCCGAACCCCTCCCCGAACCCGTACCCTAAGCCGTACCCTAACCCTAACCCTAACCCTAACCCTAACCCTAAGCTACCCTTGACTGCTTCTGCCTCCAATAGATTTCCTAAGCACTAGTGTTTTAAGGAACAGGTTAAAAAGAGAATCCTAATGTGATTTCTTGAGAATGGGTGTGTTCCTGATCTTATCCTAGTGTCTAAACTCTTCTCCATGGCTGGACCCCCAAATAATATTCCTTTACGTGCTAAGGGGTATGTAGAGAGTGGGATAGATTTAATAACTACCCTAACCCTAACGCGTACCCTCACCCTAACCCCTACCCTAACCCTAACGCGTACCCTAACCCTAACCCCTACCCTAACCCTAACGCGTACCCTAATCCTAACCCGTACCCTAAACCGAGCCCTAACCCTAACACTAACCCTAACTCTAACCCTAGCTCATACCCTACGCCGTACCCGAACCCCTCCCCGAACCCGTACCCTAAGCCGTACCCTAACCCTAACCCTAACCCTAACCCTAACCCTAAGCTACCCTTGACTGCTTCTGCCTCCAATAGATTTCCTAAGCACTAGTGTTTTAAGGAACAGGTTAAAAAGAGAATTCTAATGTGATTTCTTGAGAATGGGTGTGTTCCTTATCGTATCCTAGTGTCTAAACTCTTCTCCATGGCTGGACCCCCAAATAATATTCCTTTACGTGCTAAGGGGTATATAGAGAGTGGGATAGGTTTAATAACTACCCTAACCCTAACGCGTACCCTAACCCTAACCCCTACCCTAACCCTAACGCGTACCCTAATCCTAACCCGTACCCTAAACCGAGCCCTAACCCTAACACTAACCCTAACCCTAACCCTAGCCCATACCCTACGCCGTACCCGAACCCCTCCCCGAACCCGTACCCTAAGCCGTACCCTAACCCTAACCCTAACCCTAACCCTAACCCTAAGCTACCCTTGACTGCTTCTGCCTCCAATAGATTTCCTAAGCACTAGTGTTTTAAGGAACAGGTTAAAAAGAGAGTCCTAATGTGATTTCTTGAAAATGGGTGTTTTCCTTTTCTTATCCTAGTGTCTAAACTCTTCTCCATGGCTGGACCCCCAAATAATATTCCTTTACGTGCTAAGGGGTATCTAGAGATTGGGATAGGTTTAATAACTACCCTAACCCTAACGCGTACCCTAAACCTAACCCCTACCCTAACCCTAACGCGTACCCTAATCCTAATGCGTACCCTAAACCGAGCCCTAACCCTAAAACTAACCCTAACCCTAACCCTAGCCCATACCCTACGCCGTACCCGAACCCCTCCCCGAACCCGTACCCTAAGCCGTACCCTAACCCTAACCCTAACCCTAACCCTAACCCTAAGCTACCCTTGACTGCTTCTGCCTCCAATAGATTTCCTAAGCACTAGTGTTTTAAGGAACAGGTTAAAAAGAGAATCCTAATGTGATTTCTTGAGAATGGGTGTATTCCTTATCTTATCCTAGTGTCTAAACTCTTCTCCATGGCTGGACCCCCAAATAATATTCCTTTACGTGCTAAGGGGTATGTAGAGAGTGGGATAGGTTTAATAACTACCCTAACCCTAACGCGTACCCTAACCCTAACCCGTACCCTAACCCTAACGCGTACCCTAATCCTAACCCGTACCCTAAACCAAGCCCTAACCCTAACACTAACCCTAACCCTAACCCTAGCCCATACCCTACGCCGTACCCGAACCCCTCCCCGAACCCGTACCCTAAGCCGTACCCTAACCCTAACCCTAACCCTAACCCTAACCCTAAGCGACTCTTGACTGCTTCTGCCTCCAATAGATTTCCTAAGCACTAGTGTTTTAAGGAACAGGTTAAAAAGAGAATCCTAATGTGATTTCTTGAGAATGGGTGTGTTCCTTATCTTATCCTAGTGTCAAAACTCTTCTCCATGGCTGGACCCCCAAATAATATTCCTTTACGTGCTAAGGGGTATCTAGAGAGTGGGATAGGTTTAATAACTACCCTAACCCTAACGCGTACCCTAACCCTAAGCCGTAACCTAAACCTAACCCTAACCCTAACCCTAACCCTAAGCTACCCTTGACTGCTTCTGCCTCCAATAGATTTCCTAAGCACTAGTGTTTTAAGGAACAGGTTAAAAAGAGAATCCTAATGTGATTTCTTGAGAATGGGTGTGTTCCTTATCTTATCCTAGTGTCTAAACTCTTCTCCATGGCTGGACCCCCAAATAATATTCCTTTACGTGCTAAGGGGTATGTAGAGAGTGGGATAGATTTAATAACTACCCTAACCCTAACGCGTACCCTCACCCTAACCCCTACCCTAACCCTAACGCGTACCCTAACCCTAACCCCTACCCTAACCCTAACGCGTACCCTAATCCTAACCCGTACCCTAAACCGAGCCCTAACCCTAACACTAACCCTAACCCTAACCCTAGCCCATACCCTACGCCGTACCCGAACCCCTCCCCGAACCCGTACCCTAAGCCGTACCCTAACCCTAACCCTAACCCTAACCCTAACCCTAAGCTACCCTTGACTGCTTCTGCCTCCAATAGATTTCCTAAGCACTAGTGTTTTAAGGAACAGGTTAAAAAGAGAATCCTAATGTGATTTCTTGAGAATGGGTGTGTTCCTTATCGTATCCTAGTGTCTAAACTCTTCTCCATGGCTGGACCCCCAAATAATATTCCTTTACGTGCTAAGGGGTATCTAGAGAGTGGGATAGGTTTAATAACTACCCTAACCCTAACGCGTACCCTAACCCTAACCCCTACCCTAACCCTAACGCGTACCCTAATCCTAACCCGTACCCTAAACCGAGCCCTAACCCTAACACTAACCCTAACCCTAACCCTAGCCCATACCCTACGCCCTACCCGAACCCCTCCCCGAACCCGTACCCTAAGCCGTACCCTAACCCTAACCCTAACCCTAACCCTAACCCTAAGCTTCCCTTGACTGCTTCTGCCTCCAATAGATTTCCTAAGCACTAGTGTTTTAAGGAACAGGTTAAAAAGAGAGTCCTAATGTGATTTCTTGAAAATGGGTGTGTTCCTTTTCTTATCCTAGTGTCTAAACTCTTCTCCATGGCTGGACCCCCAAATAATATTCCTTTACGTGCTAAGGGGTATCTAGAGATTGGGATAGGTTTAATAACTACCCTAACCCTAACGCGTACCCTAAACCTAACCCCTACCCTAACCCTAACGCGTACCCTAATCCTAACGCGTACCCTAAACCGAGCCCTAACCCTAAAACTAACCCTAACCCTAACCCTAGCCCATACCCTACGCCGTACCCGAACCCCTCCCCGAACCCGTATCCTAAGCCGTACCCTAACCCTAACCCTAACCCTAACCCTAACCCTAGCCCATACCCTACGCCGTACCCGAACCCCTCCCCGAACCCGTACCCTAAGCCGTACCCTAACCCTAACCCTAACCCTAACCCTAACCCTAAGCGACTCTTGACTGCTTCTGCCTCCAATAGATTTCCTAAGCACTAGTGTTTTAAGGAACAGGTTAAAAAGAGAATCCTAATGTGATTTCTTGAGAATGGGTGTGTTCCTTATCTTATCCTAGTGTCAAAACTCTTCTCCATGGCTGGACCCCCAAATAATATTCCTTTACGTGCTAAGGGGTATCTAGAGAGTGGGATAGGTTTAATAACTACCCTAACCCTAACGCGTACCCTAACCCTAAGCCGTAACCTAAACCTAACCCTAACCCTAACCCTAACCCTAAGCTACCCTTGACTGCTTCTGCCTCCAATAGATTTCCTAAGCACTAGTGTTTTAAGGAACAGGTTAAAAAGAGAATCCTAATGTGATTTCTTGAGAATGGGTGTGTTCCTTATCTTATCCTAGTGTCTAAACTCTTCTCCATGGCTGGACCCCCAAATAATATTCCTTTACGTGCTAAGGGGTATGTAGAGAGTGGGATAGATTTAATAACTACCCTAACCCTAACGCGTACCCTCACCCTAACCCCTACCCTAACCCTAACGCGTACCCTAACCCTAACCCCTACCCTAACCCTAACGCGTACCCTAATCCTAACCCGTACCCTAAACCGAGCCCTAACCCTAACACTAACCCTAACCCTAACCCTAGCCCATACCCTACGCCGTACCCGAACCCCTCCCCGAACCCGTACCCTAAGCCGTACCCTAACCCTAACCCTAACCCTAACCCTAACCCTAAGCTACCCTTGACTGCTTCTGCCTCCAATAGATTTCCTAAGCACTAGTGTTTTAAGGAACAGGTTAAAAAGAGAATCCTAATGTGATTTCTTGAGAATGGGTGTGTTCCTTATCGTATCCTAGTGTCTAAACTCTTCTCCATGGCTGGACCCCCAAATAATATTCCTTTACGTGCTAAGGGGTATCTAGAGAGTGGGATAGGTTTAATAACTAACCTAAGCCTAACGCGTACCCTAACCCTAACCCCTACCCTAACCCTAACGCGTACCCTAATCCTAACCCGTACCCTAAACCGAGCCCTAACCCTAACACTAACCCTAACCCTAACCCTAGCCCATACCCTACGCCCTACCCGAACCCCTCCCCGAACCCGTACCCTAAGCCGTACCCTAACCCTAACCCTAACCCTAACCCTAACCCTAAGCTACCCTTGACTGCTTCTGCCTCCAATAGATTTCCTAAGCACTAGTGTTTTAAGGAACAGGTTAAAAAGAGAGTCCTAATGTGATTTCTTGAAAATGGGTGTGTTCCTTTTCTTATCCTAGTGTCTAAACTCTTCTCCATGGCTGGACCCCCAAATAATATTCCTTTACGTGCTAAGGGGTATCTAGAGATTGGGATAGGTTTAATAACTACCCTAACCCTAACGCGTACCCTAAACCTAACCCCTACCCTAACCCTAACGCGTACCCTAATCCTAACGCGTACCCTAAACCGAGCCCTAACCCTAAAACTAACCCTAACCCTAACCCTAGCCCATACCCTACGCCGTACCCGAACCCCTCCCCGAACCCGTATCCTAAGCCGTACCCTAACCCTAACCCTAACCCTAACCCTAACCCTAAGCTACCCTTGACTGCTTCTGCCTCCAATAGATTTCCTAAGCACTAGTGTTTTAAGGAACAGGTTAAAAAGAGAATCCTAATGTGATTTCTTGAGAATGGGTGTATTCCTTATCTTATCCTAGTGTCTAAACTCTTCTCCATGGCTGGACCCCCAAATAATATTCCTTTACGTGCTAAGGGGTATGTAGAGAGTGGGATAGGATTAATAACTACCCTAACCCTAACGCGTACCCTAACCCTAACCCGTACCCTAACCCTAACGCGTACCCTAATCCTAACCCGTACCCTAAACCGAGCCCTAACCCTAACACTAACCCTAACCCTAACCCTAGCCCATACCCTACGCCGTACCCGAACCCCTCCCCGAACCCGTACCCTAAGCCGTACCCTAACCCTAACCCTAACCCTAACCCTAACCCTAAGCTACCCTTGACTGCTTCTGCCTCCAATAGATTTCCTAAGCACTAGTGTTTTAAGGAACAGGTTAAAAAGAGAATCCTAATGTGATTTCTTGAGAATGGGTGTGTTCCTTATCTTATCCTAGTGTCAAAACTCTTCTCCATGGCTGGACCCCCAAATAATATTCCTTTACGTGCTAAGGGGTATCTAGAGAGTGGGATAGGTTTAATAACTACCCTAACCCTAACGCGTACCCTAACCCTAACCCCTACCCTAACCCTAACGCGTACCCTAACCCTAACCCCTACCCTCACCCTAACGCGTACCCTAATCCTAACCCGTAACCTAAACCGAGCCCTAACCCTAACACTAACCCTAACCCTAACCCTAGCCCATACCCTACGCCGTACCCGAACCCCTCCCCGAACCCGTACCCTAAGCCGTAACCTAAACCTAACCCTAACCCTAACCCTAACCCTAAGCTACCCTTGACTGCTTCTGCCTCCAATAGATTTCCTAAGCACTAGTGTTTTAAGGAACAGGTTAAAAAGAGAATCCTAATGTGATTTCTTGAGAATGGGTGTGTTCCTTATCTTATCCTAGTGTCTAAACTCTTCTCCATGGCTGGACCCCCAAATAATATTCCTTTACGTGCTAAGGGGTGTGTAGAGAGTGGGATAGGTTTAATAACTACCCTAACCCTAACGCGTACCCTAACCCTAACCCCTACCCTAACCCTAACGCGTACCCTAATCCTAACCCGTACCCTAAACCGAGCCCTAACCCTAACACTAACCCTAACCCTAACCCTAGCCCATACCCTACGCCGTACCCGAACCGCTCCCCGAACCCGTACCCTAAGCCGTACCCTAACCCTAACCCTAACCCTAACCCTAACCCTAAGCTACCCTTGACTGCTTCTGCCTCCAATAGATTTCCTAAGCACTAGTGTTTTAAGGAACAGGTTAAAAAGAGAGTCCTAATGTGATTTCTTGAGAATGGGTGTGTTCCTTATCGTATCCTAGTGTCTAAACTCTTCTCCATGGCTGGACCCCCAAATAATATTCCTTTACGTGCTAAGGGGTATCTAGAGATTGGGATAGGTTAATAACTACCCTAACCCTAACGCGTACCCTAACCCTAACGCCTACCCTAAACCTAACGCATACACTAATCTTAAACCGTACCCTAAACCGAGCCCTAACCCTAACACTAACCCTAACCCTAACCCTAGCCCATACCCTACGCCGTACCCGAACCCCTCCCCGAACCCGTACCCTAAGCCGTACCCTAACCCTAACCCTAACCCTAACCCTAACCCTAAGCTACCCTTGACTGCTTCTGCCTCCAATAGATTTCCTAAGCACTAGTGTTTTAAGGAACAGGTTAAAAAGAGAATCCTAATGTGATTTCTTGAGAATGGGTGTGTTCCTTATCTTATCCTAGTGTCTAAACTCTTCTCCATGGCTGGACCCCCAAATAATATTCCTTTACGTGCTAAGGGGTATGTAGAGAGTGGGATAGGTTTAATAACTACCCTAACCCTAACGCGTACCCTAACCCTAACCCGTACCCTAACCCTAACGCGTACCCTAATCCTAACCCGTACCCTAAACCGAGCCCTAACCCTAACACTAACCCTAACCCTAACCCTAGCCCATACCCTACGCCGTACCCGAACCCCTCCCTGAACCCGTACCCTAAGCCGTATCCTAAACCTAACCCTAACCCTAACCCTAACCCTAAGCTACCCTTGACTGCTTCTGCCTCCAATAGATTTCCTAAGCACTAGTGTTTTAAGGAACAGGTTAAAAAGAGAATCCTAATGTGATTTCTTGAGAATGGGTGTGTTCCTTATCTTATCCTAGTGTCTAAACTCTTCTCCATGGCTGGACCCCCAAATAATATTCCTTTACGTGCTAAGGGGTGTGTAGAGAGTGGGATAGGTTTAATAACTACCCTAACCCTAACGCGTACCCTAACCCTAACCCCTACCCTAACCCTAACGCGTACCCTAATCCTAACCCGTACCCTAAACCGAGCCCTAACCCTAACACTAACCCTAACCCTAACCCTAGCCCATACCCTACGCCGTACCCGAACCGCTCCCCGAACCCGTACCCTAAGCCGTACCCTAACCCTAACCCTAACCCTAACCCTAACCCTAAGCTACCCTTGACTGCTTCTGCCTCCAATAGATTTCCTAAGCACTAGTGTTTTAAGGAACAGGTTAAAAAGAGAGTCCTAATGTGATTTCTTGAGAATGGGTGTGTTCCTTATCGTATCCTAGTGTCTAAACTCTTCTCCATGGCTGGACCCCCAAATAATATTCCTTTACGTGCTAAGGGGTATCTAGAGAGTGGGATAGATTTAATAACTACCCTAACCCTAATGCGTACCCTCACCCTAACCCCTACCCTAACCCTAACGCGTACCCTAACCCTAACCCCTACCCTAACCCTAACGCGTACCCTAATCCTAACCCGTACCCTAAACCGAGCCCTAACCCTAACACTAACCCTAACCCTAACCCTAGCCCATACCCTACGCCGTACCCGAACCCCTCCCCGAACCCGTACCCTACGCCGTACCCTAACCCTAACCCTAACCCTAACCCTAACCCTAAGCTACCCTTGACTGCTTCTGCCTCCAATAGATTTCCTAAGCACTAGTGTTTTAAGGAACGGGTTAAAAAGAGAATCCTAATGTGATTTCTTGAGAATGGGTGTGTTCCTTATCGTATCCTAGTGTCTAAACTCTTCTCCATGGCTGGACCCCCAAATAATATTCCTTTACGTGCTAAGGGGTATATAGAGAGTGGGATAGGTTTAATAACTACCCTAACCCTAACGCGTACCCTAACCCTAACCCCTACCCTAACCCTAACGCGTACCCTAATCCTAACCCGTACCCTAAACCGAGCCCTAACCCTAACACTAACCCTAACCCTAACCCTAGCCCATACCCTACGCCGTACCCGAACCCCTCCCCGAACCCGTACCCTAAGCCGTACCCTAACCCTAACCCTAACCCTAACCCTAACCCTAAGCTACCCTTGACTGCTTCTGCCTCCAATAGATTTCCTAAGCACTAGTGTTTTAAGGAAGAGGTTAAAAAGAGAGTCCTAATGTGATTTCTTGAAAATGGGTGTGTTCCTTTTCTTATCCTAGTGTCTAAACTCTTCTCCATGGCTGGACCCCCAAATAATATTCCTTTACGTGCTAAGGGATATCTAGAGATTGGGATAGGTTTAATAACTACCCTAACCCTAACGCGTACCCTAAACCTAACCCCTACCCTAACCCTAACGCGTACCCTAATCCTAACGCGTACCCTAAACCGAGCCCTAACCCTAAAACTAACCCTAACCCTAACCCTAGCCCATACCCTACGCCGTACCCGAACCCCTCCCCGAACCCGTACCCTAAGCCGTACCCTAACCCTAACCCTAACCCTAACCCTAACCCTAAGCTACCCTTGACTGCTTCTGCCTCCAATAGATTTCCTAAGCACTAGTGTTTTAAGGAACAGGTTAAAAAGAGAATCCTAATGTGATTTCTTGAGAATGGGTGTATTCCTTATCTTATCCTAGTGTCTAAACTCTTCTCCATGGCTGGACCCCCAAATAATATTCCTTTACGTGCTAAGGGGTATGTAGAGAGTGGGATAGGTTTAATAACTACCCTAACCCTAACGCGTACCCTAACCCTAACCCCTACCCTAACCCTAACGCGTACCCTAACCTTAACCCCTACCCTAACCCTAACGCGTACCCTAATCCTAACCCGTAACCTAAACCGAGCCCTAACCCTAACACTAACCCTAACCCTAACCCTAGCCCATACCCTACGCCGTACCCGAACCCCTCCCCGAACCCGTACCCTAAGCCGTAACCTAAACCTAACCCTAACCCTAACCCTAACCCTAAGCTACCCTTGACTGCTTCTGCCTCCAATAGATTTCCTAAGCACTAGTGTTTTAAGGAACAGGTTAAAAAGAGAGTCCTAATGTGATTTCTTGAGAATGGGTGTGTTCCTTATCTTATCCTAGTGTCTAAACTCTTCTCCATGGCTGGACCCCCAAATAATATTCCTTTACGTGCTAAGGTTTATCTAGAGATTGGGATAGGTTTAATAACTACCCTAACCCTAACGCGTACCCTAACCCTAACCCCTACCCTAACCCTAACGCGTACCCTAAAACTAACGCGTACCCTAAACCGAGCCCTAACCCTAACACTAACCCTAACCCTAACCCTAGCCCATACCCTACGCCGTACCCGAACCCCTCCCCGAACCCGTACCCTAAGCCGTACCCTAACCCTAACGCTAACCCTAACCCTAACCCTAAGCTACCCTTGACTGCTTCTGCCTCCAATAGATTTCCTAAGCACTAGTGTTTTAAGGAAAAGGTTAAAAAGAGAATCCTAATGTGATTTCTTGAGAATGGGTGTGTTCCTTATCGTATCCTAGTGTCTAAACTCTTCTCCATGGCTGGACCCCCAAATAATATTCCTTTACGTGCTAAGGGGTATCTAGAGAGTGGGATAGGTTTAATAACTACCCTAACCCTAACGCGTACCCTAACCCTAACCCCTACCCTAACCCTAACGCGTACCCTAACCCTAACGCGTACCCTAAACCGAGCCCTAACCCTAACACTAACCCTAACCCTAACCCTAGACCATACCCTACGCCGTACCCGAACCCCTCCCCGAACCCGTACCCTAAGCCGTACCCTAACCCTAACCCTAACCCTAACCCTAAGCTACCCTTGACTGCTTCTGCCTCCAATAGATTTCCTAAGCACTAGTGTTTTAAGGAACAGGTTAAAAAGAGAATCCTAATGTGATTTCTTGAGAATGGGTGTGTTCCTTATCTTATCCTAGTGTCTAAACTCTTCTCCATGGCTGGACCCCCAAATAATATTCCTTTACGTGCTAAGGGGTATGTAGAGAGTGGGATAGGTTTAATAACTACCCTAACCCTAATGCGTACCCTAACCCTAACCCCTACCCTAACCCTAACGCGTACCCTAATCCTAACCCGTACCCTAAACCGAGCCCTAACCCTAACACTAACCCTAACCCTAACCCTAGACCATACCCTACGCCGTACCCGAAACCCTCCCCGAACCCGTACCCTAAGCCGTACCCTAACCCTAACCCTAACCCTAACCCTAACCCTAAGCTACCCTTGACTGCTTCTGCCTCCAATAGATTTCCTAAGCACTAGTGTTTTAAGGAACAGGTTAAAAAGAGAATCCTAATGTGATTTCTTGAGAATGGGTGTGTTCCTTATCGTATCCTAGTGTCTAAACTCTTCTCCATGGCTGGACCCCCAAATAATATTCCTTTACGTGCTAAGGAGTATCTAGAGAGTGGGATAGGTTTAATAACTACCCTAACCCTAACGCGTACCCTAACCCTAACCCTTACCCTAACCCTAACGCGTTCCCTAATCCTAACACGTACCCTAAACCGAGCCCTAACCCTAACACTAACCCTAACCCTAACCCTAGCCCATACCCTACGCCGTACCCGAACCCCTCCCCGAACCCGTACCCTAAGCCGTACCCTAACCCTAACCCTAACCCTAACCCTAACCCTAAGCGACTCTTGACTGCTTCTGCCTCCAATAGATTTCCTAAGCACTAATGTTTTAAGGAACAGGTTAAAAAGAGAATCCTAATGTGATTTCTTGAGAATGGGTGTGTTCCTTATCGTATCCTAGTGTCTAAACTCTTCTCCATGGCTGGACCCCAAATAATATTCCTTTACGTGCTAAGGGGTATCTAGAGAGTGGGATAGGTTTAATAACTACCCTAACCCTAACGCGTACCCTAACCCTAACCCCTACCCTAACCCTAACGCGTACCCTAACCCTAACCCCTACCCTAACCCTAACGCGTACCCTAATCCTAACCCGTACCCTAAACCGAGCCCTAACCCTAACACTAACCCTAACCCTAACCCTAGCCCATACCCTACGCCCTACCCGAACCCCTCCCCGAACCCGTACCCTAAGCCGTACCCTAACCCTAACCCTAACCCTAACCCTAACCCTAAGCTACCCTTGACTGCTTCTGCCTCCAATAGATTTCCTAAGCACTAGTGTTTTAAGGAACAGGTTAAAAAGAGAGTCCTAATGTGATTTCTTGAAAATGGGTGTGTTCCTTTTCTTATCCTAGTGTCTAAACTCTTCTCCATGGCTGGACCCCCAAATAATATTCCTTTACGTGCTAAGGGGTATCTAGAGAGTGGGATAGGTTTAATAACTACCCTAACCCTAACGCGTACCCTAACCCTAACCCCTACCCTAACCCTAACGCGTACCCTAATCCTAACCCGTACCCTAAACCGAGCCCTAACCCTAACACTAACCCTAACCCTAACCCTAGCCCATACCCTACGCCCTACCCGAACCCCTCCCCGAACCCGTACCCTAAGCCGTACCCTAACCCTAACCCTAACCCTAACCCTAACCCTAAGCTACCCTTGACTGCTTCTGCCTCCAATAGATTTCCTAAGCACTAGTGTTTTAAGGAACAGGTTAAAAAGAGAGTCCTAATGTGATTTCTTGAAAATGGGTGTGTTCCTTTTCTTATCCTAGTGTCTAAACTCTTCTCCATGGCTGGACCCCCAAATAATATTCCTTTACGTGCTAAGGGGTATCTAGAGATTGGGATAGGTTTAATAACTACCCTAACCCTAACGCGTACCCTAAACCTAACCCCTACCATAACCCTAACGCGTACCCTAATCCTAACGCGTACCCTAAACCGAGCCCTAACCCTAAAACTAACCCTAACCCTAACCCTAGCCCATACCCTACGCCGTACCCGAACCCCTCCCCGAACCCGTACCCTAAGCCGTACCCTAACCCTAACCCTAACCCTAACCCTAACCCTAAGCTACCCTTGACTGCTTCTGCCTCCAATAGATTTCCTAAGCACTAGTGTTTTAAGGAACAGGTTAAAAAGAGAATCCTAATGTGATTTCTTGAGAATGGGTGTATTCCTTATCTTATCCTAGTGTCTAAACTCTTCTCCATGGCTGGACCCCCAAATAATATTCCTTTACGTGCTAAGGGGTGTGTAGAGAGTGGGATAGGTTTAATAACTACCCTAACCCTAACGCGTACCCTAACCCTAACCCCTACCCTAACCCTAACGCGTACCCTAATCCTAACCCGTACCCTAAACCGAGCCCTAACCCTAACACTAACCCTAACCCTAACCCTAGCCCATACCCTACGCCGTACCCGAACCGCTCCCCGAACCCGTACCCTAAGCCGTACCCTAACCCTAACCCTAACCCTAACCCTAACTCTAAGCTACCCTTGACTGCTTCTGCCTCCAATAGATTTCCTAAGCACTAGTGTTTTAAGGAACAGGTTAAAAAGAGAGTCCTAATGTGATTTCTTGAGAATGGGTGTGTTCCTTATCGTATCCTAGTGTCTAAACTCTTCTCCATGGCTGGACCCCCAAATAATATTCCTTTACGTGCTAAGGGGTATCTAGAGATTGGGATAGGTTAATAACTACCCTAACCCTAACGCGTACCCTAACCCTAACGCCTACCCTAAACCTAACGCATACACTAATCTTAAACCGTACCCTAAACCGAGCCCTAACCCTAACACTAACCCTAACCCTAACCCTAGCCCATACCCTACGCCGTACACGAACCCCTCCCCGAACCCGTACCCTAAGCCGTACCCTAACCCTAACCCTAACCCTAACCCTAACCCTAAGCTACCCTTGACTGCTTCTGCCTCCAATAGATTTCCTAAGCACTAGTGTTTTAAGGAACAGGTTAAAAAGAGAATCCTAATGTGATTTCTTGAGAATGGGTGTGTTCCTTATCTTATCCTAGTGTCTAAACTCTTCTCCATGGCTGGACCCCCAAATAATATTCCTTTACGTGCTAAGGGGTATGTAGAGAGTGGGATAGGTTTAATAACTACCCTAACCCTAACGCGTACCCTAACCCTAACCCGTACCCTAACCCTAACGCGTACCCTAATCCTAACCCGTACCCTAAACCGAGCCCTAACCCTAACACTAACCCTAACCCTAACCCTAGCCCATACCCTACGCCGTACCCGAACCCCTCCCTGAACCCGTACCCTAAGCCGTACCCTAAACCTAACCCTAACCCTAACCCTAACCCTAAGCTACCCTTGACTGCTTCTGCCTCCAATAGATTTCCTAAGCACTAGTGTTTTAAGGAACAGGTTAAAAAGAGAATCCTAATGTGATTTCTTGAGAATGGGTGTGTTCCTTATCTTATCCTAGTGTCTAAACTCTTCTCCATGGCTGGACCCCCAAATAATATTCCTTTACGTGCTAAGGGGTGTGTAGAGAGTGCGATAGGTTTAATAACTACCCTAACCCTAACGCGTACCCTAACCCTAACCCCTACCCTAACCCTAACGCGTACCCTAATCCTAACCCGTACCCTAAACCGAGCCCTAACCCTAACACTAACCCTAACCCTAACCCTAGCCCATACCCTAGGCCGTACCCGAACCCCTCCCCGAACCCGTACCCTAAGCCGTACCCTAACCCTAACCCTAACCCTAACCCTAACCCTAAGCTACCCTTGACTGCTTCTGCCTCCAATAGATTTCCTAAGCACTAGTGTTTTAAGGAACAGGTTAAAAAGAGAGTCCTAATGTGATTTCTTGAGAATGGGTGTGTTCCTTATCGTATCCTAGTGTCTAAACTCTTCTCCATGGCTGGACCCCCAAATAATATTCCTTTACGTGCTAAGGGGTATCTAGAGATTGGGATAGGTTAATAACTACCCTAAGCCTAACGCGTACCCTAACCCTAACGCCTACCCTAAACCTAACGCATACACTAATCTTAAACCGTACCCTAAACCGAGCCCTAACCCTAACACTAACCCTAACCCTAACCCTAGCCCATACCCTACGCCGTACCCGAACCCCTCCCCGAACCCGTACCCTAAGCCGTACCCTAACCCTAACCCTAACCCTAACCCTAACCCTAAGCTACCCTTGACTGCTTCTGCCTCCAATAGATTTCCTAAGCACTAGTGTTTTAAGGAACAGGTTAAAAAGAGAATCCTAATGTGATTTCTTGAGAATGGGTGTGTTCCTGATCTTATCCTAGTGTCTAAACTCTTCTCCATGGCTGGACCCCCAAATAATATTCCTTTACGTGCTAAGGGGTATGTAGAGAGTGGGATAGATTTAATAACTACCCTAACCCTAACGCGTACCCTCACCCTAACCCCTACCCTAACCCTAACGCGTACCCTAACCCTAACCCCTACCCTAACCCTAACGCGTACCCTAATCCTAACCCGTACCCTAAACCGAGCCCTAACCCTAACACTAACCCTAACTCTAACCCTAGCCCATACCCTACGCCGTACCCGAACCCCTCCCTGAACCCGTACCCTAAGCCGTATCCTAAACCTAACCCTAACCCTAACCCTAACCCTAAGCTACCCTTGACTGCTTCTGCCTCCAATAGATTTCCTAAGCACTAGTGTTTTAAGGAACAGGTTAAAAAGAGAATCCTAATGTGATTTCTTGAGAATGGGTGTGTTCCTTATCTTATCCTAGTGTCTAAACTCTTCTCCATGGCTGGACCCCCAAATAATATTCCTTTACGTGCTAAGGGGTGTGTAGAGAGTGGGATAGGTTTAATAACTACCCTAACCCTAACGCGTACCCTAACCCTAACCCCTACCCTAACCCTAACGCGTACCCTAATCCTAACCCGTACCCTAAACCGAGCCCTAACCCTAACACTAACCCTAACCCTAACCCTAGCCCATACCCTACGCCGTACCCGAACCGCTCCCCGAACCCGTACCCTAAGCCGTACCCTAACCCTAACCCTAACCCTAACCCTAACCCTAAGCTACCCTTGACTGCTTCTGCCTCCAATAGATTTCCTAAGCACTAGTGTTTTAAGGAACAGGTTAAAAAGAGAGTCCTAATGTGATTTCTTGAGAATGGGTGTGTTCCTTATCGTATCCTAGTGTCTAAACTCTTCTCCATGGCTGGACCCCCAAATAATATTCCTTTACGTGCTAAGGGGTATCTAGAGAGTGGGATAGATTTAATAACTACCCTAACCCTAATGCGTACCCTCACCCTAACCCCTACCCTAACCCTAACGCGTACCCTAACCCTAACCCCTACCCTAACCCTAACGCGTACCCTAATCCTAACCCGTACCCTAAACCGAGCCCTAACCCTAACACTAACCCTAACCCTAACCCTAGCCCATACCCTACGCCGTACCCGAACCCCTCCCCGAACCCGTACCCTACGCCGTACCCTAACCCTAACCCTAACCCTAACCCTAACCCTAAGCTACCCTTGACTGCTTCTGCCTCCAATAGATTTCCTAAGCACTAGTGTTTTAAGGAACGGGTTAAAAAGAGAATCCTAATGTGATTTCTTGAGAATGGGTGTGTTCCTTATCGTATCCTAGTGTCTAAACTCTTCTCCATGGCTGGACCCCCAAATAATATTCCTTTACGTGCTAAGGGGTATATAGAGAGTGGGATAGGTTTAATAACTACCCTAACCCTAACGCGTACCCTAACCCTAACCCCTACCCTAACCCTAACGCGTACCCTAATCCTAACCCGTACCCTAAACCGAGCCCTAACCCTAACACTAACCCTAACCCTAACCCTAGCCCATACCCTACGCCGTACCCGAACCCCTCCCCGAACCCGTACCCTAAGCCGTACCCTAACCCTAACCCTAACCCTAACCCTAACCCTAAGCTACCCTTGACTGCTTCTGCCTCCAATAGATTTCCTAAGCACTAGTGTTTTAAGGAAGAGGTTAAAAAGAGAGTCCTAATGTGATTTCTTGAAAATGGGTGTGTTCCTTTTCTTATCCTAGTGTCTAAACTCTTCTCCATGGCTGGACCCCCAAATAATATTCCTTTACGTGCTAAGGGATATCTAGAGATTGGGATAGGTTTAATAACTACCCTAACCCTAACGCGTACCCTAAACCTAACCCCTACCCTAACCCTAACGCGTACCCTAATCCTAACGCGTACCCTAAACCGAGCCCTAACCCTAAAACTAACCCTAACCCTAACCCTAGCCCATACCCTACGCCGTACCCGAACCCCTCCCCGAACCCGTACCCTAAGCCGTACCCTAACCCTAACCCTAACCCTAACCCTAACCCTAAGCTACCCTTGACTGCTTCTGCCTCCAATAGATTTCCTAAGCACTAGTGTTTTAAGGAACAGGTTAAAAAGAGAATCCTAATGTGATTTCTTGAGAATGGGTGTATTCCTTATCTTATCCTAGTGTCTAAACTCTTCTCCATGGCTGGACCCCCAAATAATATTCCTTTACGTGCTAAGGGGTATGTAGAGAGTGGGATAGGTTTAATAACTACCCTAACCCTAACGCGTACCCTAACCCTAACCCCTACCCTAACCCTAACGCGTACCCTAACCTTAACCCCTACCCTAACCCTAACGCGTACCCTAATCCTAACCCGTAACCTAAACCGAGCCCTAACCCTAACACTAACCCTAACCCTAACCCTAGCCCATACCCTACGCCGTACCCGAACCCCTCCCCGAACCCGTACCCTAAGCCGTAACCTAAACCTAACCCTAACCCTAACCCTAACCCTAAGCTACCCTTGACTGCTTCTGCCTCCAATAGATTTCCTAAGCACTAGTGTTTTAAGGAACAGGTTAAAAAGAGAGTCCTAATGTGATTTCTTGAGAATGGGTGTGTTCCTTATCTTATCCTAGTGTCTAAACTCTTCTCCATGGCTGGACCCCCAAATAATATTCCTTTACGTGCTAAGGTTTATCTAGAGATTGGGATAGGTTTAATAACTACCCTAACCCTAACGCGTACCCTAACCCTAACCCCTACCCTAACCCTAACGCGTACCCTAAAACTAACGCGTACCCTAAACCGAGCCCTAACCCTAACACTAACCCTAACCCTAACCCTAGCCCATACCCTACGCCGTACCCGAACCCCTCCCCGAACCCGTACCCTAAGCCGTACCCTAACCCTAACGCTAACCCTAACCCTAACCCTAAGCTACCCTTGACTGCTTCTGCCTCCAATAGATTTCCTAAGCACTAGTGTTTTAAGGAAAAGGTTAAAAAGAGAATCCTAATGTGATTTCTTGAGAATGGGTGTGTTCCTTATCGTATCCTAGTGTCTAAACTCTTCTCCATGGCTGGACCCCCAAATAATATTCCTTTACGTGCTAAGGGGTATCTAGAGAGTGGGATAGGTTTAATAACTACCCTAACCCTAACGCGTACCCTAACCCTAACCCCTACCCTAACCCTAACGCGTACCCTAACCCTAACGCGTACCCTAAACCGAGCCCTAACCCTAACACTAACCCTAACCCTAACCCTAGACCATACCCTACGCCGTACCCGAACCCCTCCCCGAACCCGTACCCTAAGCCGTACCCTAACCCTAACCCTAACCCTAACCCTAAGCTACCCTTGACTGCTTCTGCCTCCAATAGATTTCCTAAGCACTAGTGTTTTAAGGAACAGTTTAAAAAGAGAATCCTAATGTGATTTCTTGAGAATGGGTGTGTTCCTTATCTTATCCTAGTGTCTAAACTCTTCTCCATGGCTGGACCCCCAAATAATATTCCTTTACGTGCTAAGGGGTATGTAGAGAGTGGGATAGGTTTAATAACTACCCTAACCCTAATGCGTACCCTAACCCTAACCCCTACCCTAACCCTAACGCGTACCCTAATCCTAACCCGTACCCTAAACCGAGCCCTAACCCTAACACTAACCCTAACCCTAACCCTAGACCATACCCTACGCCGTACCCGAAACCCTCCCCGAACCCGTACCCTAAGCCGTACCCTAACCCTAACCCTAACCCTAACCCTAACCCTAAGCTACCCTTGACTGCTTCTGCCTCCAATAGATTTCCTAAGCACTAGTGTTTTAAGGAACAGGTTAAAAAGAGAATCCTAATGTGATTTCTTGAGAATGGGTGTGTTCCTTATCGTATCCTAGTGTCTAAACTCTTCTCCATGGCTGGACCCCCAAATAATATTCCTTTACGTGCTAAGGAGTATCTAGAGAGTGGGATAGGTTTAATAACTACCCTAACCCTAACGCGTACCCTAACCCTAACCCTTACCCTAACCCTAACGCGTTCCCTAATCCTAACACGTACCCTAAACCGAGCCCTAACCCTAACACTAACCCTAACCCTAACCCTAGCCCATACCCTACGCCGTACCCGAACCCCTCCCCGAACCCGTACCCTAAGCCGTACCCTAACCCTAACCCTAACCCTAACACTAACCCTAAGCGACTCTTGACTGCTTCTGCCTCCAATAGATTTCCTAAGCACTAATGTTTTAAGGAACAGGTTAAAAAGAGAATCCTAATGTGATTTCTTGAGAATGGGTGTGTTCCTTATCGTATCCTAGTGTCTAAACTCTTCTCCATGGCTGGACCCCAAATAATATTCCTTTACGTGCTAAGGGGTATCTAGAGAGTGGGATAGGTTTAATAACTACCCTAACCCTAACGCGTACCCTAACCCTAACCCCTACCCTAACCCTAACGCGTACCCTAACCCTAACCCCTACCCTAACCCTAACGCGTACCCTAATCCTAACCCGTACCCTAAACCGAGCCCTAACCCTAACACTAACCCTAACCCTAACCCTAGCCCATACCCTACGCCCTACCCGAACCCCTCCCCGAACCCGTACCCTAAGCCGTACCCTAACCCTAACCCTAACCCTAACCCTAACCCTAAGCTACCCTTGACTGCTTCTGCCTCCAATAGATTTCCTAAGCACTAGTGTTTTAAGGAACAGGTTAAAAAGAGAGTCCTAATGTGATTTCTTGAAAATGGGTGTGTTCCTTTTCTTATCCTAGTGTCTAAACTCTTCTCCATGGCTGGACCCCCAAATAATATTCCTTTACGTGCTAAGGGGTATCTAGAGAGTGGGATAGGTTTAATAACTACCCTAACCCTAACGCGTACCCTAACCCTAACCCCTACCCTAACCCTAACGCGTACCCTAATCCTAACCCGTACCCTAAACCGAGCCCTAACCCTAACACTAACCCTAACCCTAACCCTAGCCCATACCCTACGCCCTACCCGAACCCCTCCCCGAACCCGTACCCTAAGCCGTACCCTAACCCTAACCCTAACCCTAACCCTAACCCTAAGCTACCCTTGACTGCTTCTGCCTCCAATAGATTTCCTAAGCACTAGTGTTTTAAGGAACAGGTTAAAAAGAGAGTCCTAATGTGATTTCTTGAAAATGGGTGTGTTCCTTTTCTTATCCTAGTGTCTAAACTCTTCTCCATGGCTGGACCCCCAAATAATATTCCTTTACGTGCTAAGGGGTATCTAGAGATTGGGATAGGTTTAATAACTACCCTAACCCTAACGCGTACCCTAAACCTAACCCCTACCATAACCCTAACGCGTACCCTAATCCTAACGCGTACCCTAAACCGAGCCCTAACCCTAAAACTAACCCTAACCCTAACCCTAGCCCATACCCTACGCCGTACCCGAACCCCTCCCCGAACCCGTACCCTAAGCCGTACCCTAACCCTAACCCTAACCCTAACCCTAACCCTAAGCTACCCTTGACTGCTTCTGCCTCCAATAGATTTCCTAAGCACTAGTGTTTTAAGGAACAGGTTAAAAAGAGAATCCTAATGTGATTTCTTGAGAATGGGTGTATTCCTTATCTTATCCTAGTGTCTAAACTCTTCTCCATGGCTGGACCCCCAAATAATATTCCTTTACGTGCTAAGGGGTGTGTAGAGAGTGGGATAGGTTTAATAACTACCCTAACCCTAACGCGTACCCTAACCCTAACCCCTACCCTAACCCTAACGCGTACCCTAATCCTAACCCGTACCCTAAACCGAGCCCTAACCCTAACACTAACCCTAACCCTAACCCTAGCCCATACCCTACGCCGTACCCGAACCGCTCCCCGAACCCGTACCCTAAGCCGTACCCTAACCCTAACCCTAACCCTAACCCTAACTCTAAGCTACCCTTGACTGCTTCTGCCTCCAATAGATTTCCTAAGCACTAGTGTTTTAAGGAACAGGTTAAAAAGAGAGTCCTAATGTGATTTCTTGAGAATGGGTGTGTTCCTTATCGTATCCTAGTGTCTAAACTCTTCTCCATGGCTGGACCCCCAAATAATATTCCTTTACGTGCTAAGGGGTATCTAGAGATTGGGATAGGTTAATAACTACCCTAACCCTAACGCGTACCCTAACCCTAACGCCTACCCTAAACCTAACGCATACACTAATCTTAAACCGTACCCTAAACCGAGCCCTAACCCTAACACTAACCCTAACCCTAACCCTAGCCCATACCCTACGCCGTACACGAACCCCTCCCCGAACCCGTACCCTAAGCCGTACCCTAACCCTAACCCTAACCCTAACCCTAACCCTAAGCTACCCTTGACTGCTTCTGCCTCCAATAGATTTCCTAAGCACTAGTGTTTTAAGGAACAGGTTAAAAAGAGAATCCTAATGTGATTTCTTGAGAATGGGTGTGTTCCTTATCTTATCCTAGTGTCTAAACTCTTCTCCATGGCTGGACCCCCAAATAATATTCCTTTACGTGCTAAGGGGTATGTAGAGAGTGGGATAGGTTTAATAACTACCCTAACCCTAACGCGTACCCTAACCCTAACCCGTACCCTAACCCTAACGCGTACCCTAATCCTAACCCGTACCCTAAACCGAGCCCTAACCCTAACACTAACCCTAACCCTAACCCTAGCCCATACCCTACGCCGTACCCGAACCCCTCCCTGAACCCGTACCCTAAGCCGTACCCTAAACCTAACCCTAACCCTAACCCTAACCCTAAGCTACCCTTGACTGCTTCTGCCTCCAATAGATTTCCTAAGCACTAGTGTTTTAAGGAACAGGTTAAAAAGAGAATCCTAATGTGATTTCTTGAGAATGGGTGTGTTCCTTATCTTATCCTAGTGTCTAAACTCTTCTCCATGGCTGGACCCCCAAATAATATTCCTTTACGTGCTAAGGGGTGTGTAGAGAGTGCGATAGGTTTAATAACTACCCTAACCCTAACGCGTACCCTAACCCTAACCCCTACCCTAACCCTAACGCGTACCCTAATCCTAACCCGTACCCTAAACCGAGCCCTAACCCTAACACTAACCCTAACCCTAACCCTAGCCCATACCCTAGGCCGTACCCGAACCCCTCCCCGAACCCGTACCCTAAGCCGTACCCTAACCCTAACCCTAACCCTAACCCTAACCCTAAGCTACCCTTGACTGCTTCTGCCTCCAATAGATTTCCTAAGCACTAGTGTTTTAAGGAACAGGTTAAAAAGAGAGTCCTAATGTGATTTCTTGAGAATGGGTGTGTTCCTTATCGTATCCTAGTGTCTAAACTCTTCTCCATGGCTGGACCCCCAAATAATATTCCTTTACGTGCTAAGGGGTATCTAGAGATTGGGATAGGTTAATAACTACCCTAAGCCTAACGCGTACCCTAACCCTAACGCCTACCCTAAACCTAACGCATACACTAATCTTAAACCGTACCCTAAACCGAGCCCTAACCCTAACACTAACCCTAACCCTAACCCTAGCCCATACCCTACGCCGTACCCGAACCCCTCCCCGAACCCGTACCCTAAGCCGTACCCTAACCCTAACCCTAACCCTAACCCTAACCCTAAGCTACCCTTGACTGCTTCTGCCTCCAATAGATTTCCTAAGCACTAGTGTTTTAAGGAACAGGTTAAAAAGAGAATCCTAATGTGATTTCTTGAGAATGGGTGTGTTCCTGATCTTATCCTAGTGTCTAAACTCTTCTCCATGGCTGGACCCCCAAATAATATTCCTTTACGTGCTAAGGGGTATGTAGAGAGTGGGATAGATTTAATAACTACCCTAACCCTAACGCGTACCCTCACCCTAACCCCTACCCTAACCCTAACGCGTACCCTAACCCTAACCCCTACCCTAACCCTAACGCGTACCCTAATCCTAACCCGTACCCTAAACCGAGCCCTAACCCTAACACTAACCCTAACTCTAACCCTAGCTCATACCCTACGCCGTACCCGAACCCCTCCCCGAACCCGTACCCTAAGCCGTACCCTAACCCTAACCCTAACCCTAACCCTAACCCTAAGCTACCCTTGACTGCTTCTGCCTCCAATAGATTTCCTAAGCACTAGTGTTTTAAGGAACAGGTTAAAAAGAGAATCCTAATGTGATTTCTTGAGAATGGGTGTGTTCCTTATCGTATCCTAGTGTCTAAACTCTTCTCCATGGCTGGACCCCCAAATAATATTCCTTTACGTGCTAAGGGGTATATAGAGAGTGGGATAGGTTTAATAACTACCCTAACCCTAACGCGTACCCTAACCCTAACCCCTACCCTAACCCTAACGCGTACCCTAATCCTAACCCGTACCCTAAACCGAGCCCTAACCCTAACACTAACCCTAACCCTAACCCTAGCCCATACCCTACGCCGTACCCGAACCCCTCCCCGAACCCGTACCCTAAGCCGTACCCTAACCCTAACCCTAACCCTAACCCTAACCCTAAGCTACCCTTGACTGCTTCTGCCTCCAATAGATTTCCTAAGCACTAGTGTTTTAAGGAACAGGTTAAAAAGAGAGTCCTAATGTGATTTCTTGAAAATGGGTGTTTTCCTTTTCTTATCCTAGTGTCTAAACTCTTCTCCATGGCTGGACCCCCAAATAATATTCCTTTACGTGCTAAGGGGTATCTAGAGATTGGGATAGGTTTAATAACTACCCTAACCCTAACGCGTACCCTAAACCTAACCCCTACCCTAACCCTAACGCGTACCCTAATCCTAATGCGTACCCTAAACCGAGCCCTAACCCTAAAACTAACCCTAACCCTAACCCTAGCCCATACCCTACGCCGTACCCGAACCCCTCCCCGAACCCGTACCCTAAGCCGTACCCTAACCCTAACCCTAACCCTAACCCTAACCCTAAGCTACCCTTGACTGCTTCTGCCTCCAATAGATTTCCTAAGCACTAGTGTTTTAAGGAACAGGTTAAAAAGAGAATCCTAATGTGATTTCTTGAGAATGGGTGTATTCCTTATCTTATCCTAGTGTCTAAACTCTTCTCCATGGCTGGACCCCCAAATAATATTCCTTTACGTGCTAAGGGGTATGTAGAGAGTGGGATAGGTTTAATAACTACCCTAACCCTAACGCGTACCCTAACCCTAACCCGTACCCTAACCCTAACGCGTACCCTAATCCTAACCCGTACCCTAAACCAAGCCCTAACCCTAACACTAACCCTAACCCTAACCCTAGCCCATACCCTACGCCGTACCCGAACCCCTCCCCGAACCCGTACCCTAAGCCGTACCCTAACCCTAACCCTAACCCTAACCCTAACCCTAAGCGACTCTTGACTGCTTCTGCCTCCAATAGATTTCCTAAGCACTAGTGTTTTAAGGAACAGGTTAAAAAGAGAATCCTAATGTGATTTCTTGAGAATGGGTGTGTTCCTTATCTTATCCTAGTGTCAAAACTCTTCTCCATGGCTGGACCCCCAAATAATATTCCTTTACGTGCTAAGGGGTATCTAGAGAGTGGGATAGGTTTAATAACTACCCTAACCCTAACGCGTACCCTAACCCTAAGCCGTAACCTAAACCTAACCCTAACCCTAACCCTAACCCTAAGCTACCCTTGACTGCTTCTGCCTCCAATAGATTTCCTAAGCACTAGTGTTTTAAGGAACAGGTTAAAAAGAGAATCCTAATGTGATTTCTTGAGAATGGGTGTGTTCCTTATCTTATCCTAGTGTCTAAACTCTTCTCCATGGCTGGACCCCCAAATAATATTCCTTTACGTGCTAAGGGGTATGTAGAGAGTGGGATAGATTTAATAACTACCCTAACCCTAACGCGTACCCTCACCCTAACCCCTACCCTAACCCTAACGCGTACCCTAACCCTAACCCCTACCCTAACCCTAACGCGTACCCTAATCCTAACCCGTACCCTAAACCGAGCCCTAACCCTAACACTAACCCTAACCCTAACCCTAGCCCATACCCTAGGCCGTACCCGAACCCCTCCCCGAACCCGTACCCTAAGCCGTACCCTAACCCTAACCCTAACCCTAACCCTAACCCTAAGCTACCCTTGACTGCTTCTGCCTCCAATAGATTTCCTAAGCACTAGTGTTTTAAGGAACAGGTTAAAAAGAGAGTCCTAATGTGATTTCTTGAGAATGGGTGTGTTCCTTATCGTATCCTAGTGTCTAAACTCTTCTCCATGGCTGGACCCCCAAATAATATTCCTTTACGTGCTAAGGGGTATCTAGAGATTGGGATAGGTTAATAACTACCCTAAGCCTAACGCGTACCCTAACCCTAACGCCTACCCTAAACCTAACGCATACACTAATCTTAAACCGTACCCTAAACCGAGCCCTAACCCTAACACTAACCCTAACCCTAACCCTAGCCCATACCCTACGCCGTACCCGAACCCCTCCCCGAACCCGTACCCTAAGCCGTACCCTAACCCTAACCCTAACCCTAACCCTAACCCTAAGCTACCCTTGACTGCTTCTGCCTCCAATAGATTTCCTAAGCACTAGTGTTTTAAGGAACAGGTTAAAAAGAGAATCCTAATGTGATTTCTTGAGAATGGGTGTGTTCCTGATCTTATCCTAGTGTCTAAACTCTTCTCCATGGCTGGACCCCCAAATAATATTCCTTTACGTGCTAAGGGGTATGTAGAGAGTGGGATAGATTTAATAACTACCCTAACCCTAACGCGTACCCTCACCCTAACCCCTACCCTAACCCTAACGCGTACCCTAACCCTAACCCCTACCCTAACCCTAACGCGTACCCTAATCCTAACCCGTACCCTAAACCGAGCCCTAACCCTAACACTAACCCTAACTCTAACCCTAGCCCATACCCTACGCCGTACCCGAACCCCTCCCTGAACCCGTACCCTAAGCCGTATCCTAAACCTAACCCTAACCCTAACCCTAACCCTAAGCTACCCTTGACTGCTTCTGCCTCCAATAGATTTCCTAAGCACTAGTGTTTTAAGGAACAGGTTAAAAAGAGAATCCTAATGTGATTTCTTGAGAATGGGTGTGTTCCTTATCTTATCCTAGTGTCTAAACTCTTCTCCATGGCTGGACCCCCAAATAATATTCCTTTACGTGCTAAGGGGTGTGTAGAGAGTGGGATAGGTTTAATAACTACCCTAACCCTAACGCGTACCCTAACCCTAACCCCTACCCTAACCCTAACGCGTACCCTAATCCTAACCCGTACCCTAAACCGAGCCCTAACCCTAACACTAACCCTAACCCTAACCCTAGCCCATACCCTACGCCGTACCCGAACCGCTCCCCGAACCCGTACCCTAAGCCGTACCCTAACCCTAACCCTAACCCTAAGCTACCCTTGACTGCTTCTGCCTCCAATAGATTTCCTAAGCACTAGTGTTTTAAGGAACAGGTTAAAAAGAGAGTCCTAATGTGATTTCTTGAGAATGGGTGTGTTCCTTATCGTATCCTAGTGTCTAAACTCTTCTCCATGGCTGGACCCCCAAATAATATTCCTTTACGTGCTAAGGGGTATCTAGAGAGTGGGATAGATTTAATAACTACCCTAACCCTAATGCGTACCCTCACCCTAACCCCTACCCTAACCCTAACGCGTACCCTAACCCTAACCCCTACCCTAACCCTAACGCGTACCCTAATCCTAACCCGTACCCTAAACCGAGCCCTAACCCTAACACTAACCCTAACCCTAACCCTAGCCCATACCCTACGCCGTACCCGAACCCCTCCCCGAACCCGTACCCTACGCCGTACCCTAACCCTAACCCTAACCCTAACCCTAACCCTAAGCTACCCTTGACTGCTTCTGCCTCCAATAGATTTCCTAAGCACTAGTGTTTTAAGGAACGGGTTAAAAAGAGAATCCTAATGTGATTTCTTGAGAATGGGTGTGTTCCTTATCGTATCCTAGTGTCTAAACTCTTCTCCATGGCTGGACCCCCAAATAATATTCCTTTACGTGCTAAGGGGTATATAGAGAGTGGGATAGGTTTAATAACTACCCTAACCCTAACGCGTACCCTAACCCTAACCCCTACCCTAACCCTAACGCGTACCCTAATCCTAACCCGTACCCTAAACCGAGCCCTAACCCTAACACTAACCCTAACCCTAACCCTAGCCCATACCCTACGCCGTACCCGAACCCCTCCCCGAACCCGTACCCTAAGCCGTACCCTAACCCTAACCCTAACCCTAACCCTAACCCTAAGCTACCCTTGACTGCTTCTGCCTCCAATAGATTTCCTAAGCACTAGTGTTTTAAGGAAGAGGTTAAAAAGAGAGTCCTAATGTGATTTCTTGAAAATGGGTGTGTTCCTTTTCTTATCCTAGTGTCTAAACTCTTCTCCATGGCTGGACCCCCAAATAATATTCCTTTACGTGCTAAGGGATATCTAGAGATTGGGATAGGTTTAATAACTACCCTAACCCTAACGCGTACCCTAAACCTAACCCCTACCCTAACCCTAACGCGTACCCTAATCCTAACGCGTACCCTAAACCGAGCCCTAACCCTAAAACTAACCCTAACCCTAACCCTAGCCCATACCCTACGCCGTACCCGAACCCCTCCCCGAACCCGTACCCTAAGCCGTACCCTAACCCTAACCCTAACCCTAACCCTAACCCTAAGCTACCCTTGACTGCTTCTGCCTCCAATAGATTTCCTAAGCACTAGTGTTTTAAGGAACAGGTTAAAAAGAGAATCCTAATGTGATTTCTTGAGAATGGGTGTATTCCTTATCTTATCCTAGTGTCTAAACTCTTCTCCATGGCTGGACCCCCAAATAATATTCCTTTACGTGCTAAGGGGTATGTAGAGAGTGGGATAGGTTTAATAACTACCCTAACCCTAACGCGTACCCTAACCCTAACCCCTACCCTAACCCTAACGCGTACCCTAACCTTAACCCCTACCCTAACCCTAACGCGTACCCTAATCCTAACCCGTAACCTAAACCGAGCCCTAACCCTAACACTAACCCTAACCCTAACCCTAGCCCATACCCTACGCCGTACCCGAACCCCTCCCCGAACCCGTACCCTAAGCCGTAACCTAAACCTAACCCTAACCCTAACCCTAACCCTAAGCTACCCTTGACTGCTTCTGCCTCCAATAGATTTCCTAAGCACTAGTGTTTTAAGGAACAGGTTAAAAAGAGAGTCCTAATGTGATTTCTTGAGAATGGGTGTGTTCCTTATCTTATCCTAGTGTCTAAACTCTTCTCCATGGCTGGACCCCCAAATAATATTCCTTTACGTGCTAAGGTTTATCTAGAGATTGGGATAGGTTTAATAACTACCCTAACCCTAACGCGTACCCTAACCCTAACCCCTACCCTAACCCTAACGCGTACCCTAAAACTAACGCGTACCCTAAACCGAGCCCTAACCCTAACACTAACCCTAACCCTAACCCTAGCCCATACCCTACGCCGTACCCGAACCCCTCCCCGAACCCGTACCCTAAGCCGTACCCTAACCCTAACGCTAACCCTAACCCTAACCCTAAGCTACCCTTGACTGCTTCTGCCTCCAATAGATTTCCTAAGCACTAGTGTTTTAAGGAAAAGGTTAAAAAGAGAATCCTAATGTGATTTCTTGAGAATGGGTGTGTTCCTTATCGTATCCTAGTGTCTAAACTCTTCTCCATGGCTGGACCCCCAAATAATATTCCTTTACGTGCTAAGGGGTATCTAGAGAGTGGGATAGGTTTAATAACTACCCTAACCCTAACGCGTACCCTAACCCTAACCCCTACCCTAACCCTAACGCGTACCCTAACCCTAACGCGTACCCTAAACCGAGCCCTAACCCTAACACTAACCCTAACCCTAACCCTAGACCATACCCTACGCCGTACCCGAACCCCTCCCCGAACCCGTACCCTAAGCCGTACCCTAACCCTAACCCTAACCCTAACCCTAAGCTACCCTTGACTGCTTCTGCCTCCAATAGATTTCCTAAGCACTAGTGTTTTAAGGAACAGTTTAAAAAGAGAATCCTAATGTGATTTCTTGAGAATGGGTGTGTTCCTTATCTTATCCTAGTGTCTAAACTCTTCTCCATGGCTGGACCCCCAAATAATATTCCTTTACGTGCTAAGGGGTATGTAGAGAGTGGGATAGGTTTAATAACTACCCTAACCCTAATGCGTACCCTAACCCTAACCCCTACCCTAACCCTAACGCGTACCCTAATCCTAACCCGTACCCTAAACCGAGCCCTAACCCTAACACTAACCCTAACCCTAACCCTAGACCATACCCTACGCCGTACCCGAAACCCTCCCCGAACCCGTACCCTAAGCCGTACCCTAACCCTAACCCTAACCCTAACCCTAACCCTAAGCTACCCTTGACTGCTTCTGCCTCCAATAGATTTCCTAAGCACTAGTGTTTTAAGGAACAGGTTAAAAAGAGAATCCTAATGTGATTTCTTGAGAATGGGTGTGTTCCTTATCGTATCCTAGTGTCTAAACTCTTCTCCATGGCTGGACCCCCAAATAATATTCCTTTACGTGCTAAGGAGTATCTAGAGAGTGGGATAGGTTTAATAACTACCCTAACCCTAACGCGTACCCTAACCCTAACCCTTACCCTAACCCTAACGCGTTCCCTAATCCTAACACGTACCCTAAACCGAGCCCTAACCCTAACACTAACCCTAACCCTAACCCTAGCCCATACCCTACGCCGTACCCGAACCCCTCCCCGAACCCGTACCCTAAGCCGTACCCTAACCCTAACCCTAACCCTAACACTAACCCTAAGCGACTCTTGACTGCTTCTGCCTCCAATAGATTTCCTAAGCACTAATGTTTTAAGGAACAGGTTAAAAAGAGAATCCTAATGTGATTTCTTGAGAATGGGTGTGTTCCTTATCGTATCCTAGTGTCTAAACTCTTCTCCATGGCTGGACCCCAAATAATATTCCTTTACGTGCTAAGGGGTATCTAGAGAGTGGGATAGGTTTAATAACTACCCTAACCCTAACGCGTACCCTAACCCTAACCCCTACCCTAACCCTAACGCGTACCCTAACCCTAACCCCTACCCTAACCCTAACGCGTACCCTAATCCTAACCCGTACCCTAAACCGAGCCCTAACCCTAACACTAACCCTAACCCTAACCCTAGCCCATACCCTACGCCCTACCCGAACCCCTCCCCGAACCCGTACCCTAAGCCGTACCCTAACCCTAACCCTAACCCTAACCCTAACCCTAAGCTACCCTTGACTGCTTCTGCCTCCAATAGATTTCCTAAGCACTAGTGTTTTAAGGAACAGGTTAAAAAGAGAGTCCTAATGTGATTTCTTGAAAATGGGTGTGTTCCTTTTCTTATCCTAGTGTCTAAACTCTTCTCCATGGCTGGACCCCCAAATAATATTCCTTTACGTGCTAAGGGGTATCTAGAGAGTGGGATAGGTTTAATAACTACCCTAACCCTAACGCGTACCCTAACCCTAACCCCTACCCTAACCCTAACGCGTACCCTAATCCTAACCCGTACCCTAAACCGAGCCCTAACCCTAACACTAACCCTAACCCTAACCCTAGCCCATACCCTACGCCCTACCCGAACCCCTCCCCGAACCCGTACCCTAAGCCGTACCCTAACCCTAACCCTAACCCTAACCCTAACCCTAAGCTACCCTTGACTGCTTCTGCCTCCAATAGATTTCCTAAGCACTAGTGTTTTAAGGAACAGGTTAAAAAGAGAGTCCTAATGTGATTTCTTGAAAATGGGTGTGTTCCTTTTCTTATCCTAGTGTCTAAACTCTTCTCCATGGCTGGACCCCCAAATAATATTCCTTTACGTGCTAAGGGGTATCTAGAGATTGGGATAGGTTTAATAACTACCCTAACCCTAACGCGTACCCTAAACCTAACCCCTACCATAACCCTAACGCGTACCCTAATCCTAACGCGTACCCTAAACCGAGCCCTAACCCTAAAACTAACCCTAACCCTAACCCTAGCCCATACCCTACGCCGTACCCGAACCCCTCCCCGAACCCGTACCCTAAGCCGTACCCTAACCCTAACCCTAACCCTAACCCTAACCCTAAGCTACCCTTGACTGCTTCTGCCTCCAATAGATTTCCTAAGCACTAGTGTTTTAAGGAACAGGTTAAAAAGAGAATCCTAATGTGATTTCTTGAGAATGGGTGTATTCCTTATCTTATCCTAGTGTCTAAACTCTTCTCCATGGCTGGACCCCCAAATAATATTCCTTTACGTGCTAAGGGGTGTGTAGAGAGTGGGATAGGTTTAATAACTACCCTAACCCTAACGCGTACCCTAACCCTAACCCCTACCCTAACCCTAACGCGTACCCTAATCCTAACCCGTACCCTAAACCGAGCCCTAACCCTAACACTAACCCTAACCCTAACCCTAGCCCATACCCTACGCCGTACCCGAACCGCTCCCCGAACCCGTACCCTAAGCCGTACCCTAACCCTAACCCTAACCCTAACCCTAACTCTAAGCTACCCTTGACTGCTTCTGCCTCCAATAGATTTCCTAAGCACTAGTGTTTTAAGGAACAGGTTAAAAAGAGAGTCCTAATGTGATTTCTTGAGAATGGGTGTGTTCCTTATCGTATCCTAGTGTCTAAACTCTTCTCCATGGCTGGACCCCCAAATAATATTCCTTTACGTGCTAAGGGGTATCTAGAGATTGGGATAGGTTAATAACTACCCTAACCCTAACGCGTACCCTAACCCTAACGCCTACCCTAAACCTAACGCATACACTAATCTTAAACCGTACCCTAAACCGAGCCCTAACCCTAACACTAACCCTAACCCTAACCCTAGCCCATACCCTACGCCGTACACGAACCCCTCCCCGAACCCGTACCCTAAGCCGTACCCTAACCCTAACCCTAACCCTAACCCTAACCCTAAGCTACCCTTGACTGCTTCTGCCTCCAATAGATTTCCTAAGCACTAGTGTTTTAAGGAACAGGTTAAAAAGAGAATCCTAATGTGATTTCTTGAGAATGGGTGTGTTCCTTATCTTATCCTAGTGTCTAAACTCTTCTCCATGGCTGGACCCCCAAATAATATTCCTTTACGTGCTAAGGGGTATGTAGAGAGTGGGATAGGTTTAATAACTACCCTAACCCTAACGCGTACCCTAACCCTAACCCGTACCCTAACCCTAACGCGTACCCTAATCCTAACCCGTACCCTAAACCGAGCCCTAACCCTAACACTAACCCTAACCCTAACCCTAGCCCATACCCTACGCCGTACCCGAACCCCTCCCTGAACCCGTACCCTAAGCCGTACCCTAAACCTAACCCTAACCCTAACCCTAACCCTAAGCTACCCTTGACTGCTTCTGCCTCCAATAGATTTCCTAAGCACTAGTGTTTTAAGGAACAGGTTAAAAAGAGAATCCTAATGTGATTTCTTGAGAATGGGTGTGTTCCTTATCTTATCCTAGTGTCTAAACTCTTCTCCATGGCTGGACCCCCAAATAATATTCCTTTACGTGCTAAGGGGTGTGTAGAGAGTGCGATAGGTTTAATAACTACCCTAACCCTAACGCGTACCCTAACCCTAACCCCTACCCTAACCCTAACGCGTACCCTAATCCTAACCCGTACCCTAAACCGAGCCCTAACCCTAACACTAACCCTAACCCTAACCCTAGCCCATACCCTAGGCCGTACCCGAACCCCTCCCCGAACCCGTACCCTAAGCCGTACCCTAACCCTAACCCTAACCCTAACCCTAACCCTAAGCTACCCTTGACTGCTTCTGCCTCCAATAGATTTCCTAAGCACTAGTGTTTTAAGGAACAGGTTAAAAAGAGAGTCCTAATGTGATTTCTTGAGAATGGGTGTGTTCCTTATCGTATCCTAGTGTCTAAACTCTTCTCCATGGCTGGACCCCCAAATAATATTCCTTTACGTGCTAAGGGGTATCTAGAGATTGGGATAGGTTAATAACTACCCTAAGCCTAACGCGTACCCTAACCCTAACGCCTACCCTAAACCTAACGCATACACTAATCTTAAACCGTACCCTAAACCGAGCCCTAACCCTAACACTAACCCTAACCCTAACCCTAGCCCATACCCTACGCCGTACCCGAACCCCTCCCCGAACCCGTACCCTAAGCCGTACCCTAACCCTAACCCTAACCCTAACCCTAACCCTAAGCTACCCTTGACTGCTTCTGCCTCCAATAGATTTCCTAAGCACTAGTGTTTTAAGGAACAGGTTAAAAAGAGAATCCTAATGTGATTTCTTGAGAATGGGTGTGTTCCTGATCTTATCCTAGTGTCTAAACTCTTCTCCATGGCTGGACCCCCAAATAATATTCCTTTACGTGCTAAGGGGTATGTAGAGAGTGGGATAGATTTAATAACTACCCTAACCCTAACGCGTACCCTCACCCTAACCCCTACCCTAACCCTAACGCGTACCCTAACCCTAACCCCTACCCTAACCCTAACGCGTACCCTAATCCTAACCCGTACCCTAAACCGAGCCCTAACCCTAACACTAACCCTAACTCTAACCCTAGCTCATACCCTACGCCGTACCCGAACCCCTCCCCGAACCCGTACCCTAAGCCGTACCCTAACCCTAACCCTAACCCTAACCCTAACCCTAAGCTACCCTTGACTGCTTCTGCCTCCAATAGATTTCCTAAGCACTAGTGTTTTAAGGAACAGGTTAAAAAGAGAATCCTAATGTGATTTCTTGAGAATGGGTGTGTTCCTTATCGTATCCTAGTGTCTAAACTCTTCTCCATGGCTGGACCCCCAAATAATATTCCTTTACGTGCTAAGGGGTATATAGAGAGTGGGATAGGTTTAATAACTACCCTAACCCTAACGCGTACCCTAACCCTAACCCCTACCCTAACCCTAACGCGTACCCTAATCCTAACCCGTACCCTAAACCGAGCCCTAACCCTAACACTAACCCTAACCCTAACCCTAGCCCATACCCTACGCCGTACCCGAACCCCTCCCCGAACCCGTACCCTAAGCCGTACCCTAACCCTAACCCTAACCCTAACCCTAACCCTAAGCTACCCTTGACTGCTTCTGCCTCCAATAGATTTCCTAAGCACTAGTGTTTTAAGGAACAGGTTAAAAAGAGAGTCCTAATGTGATTTCTTGAAAATGGGTGTTTTCCTTTTCTTATCCTAGTGTCTAAACTCTTCTCCATGGCTGGACCCCCAAATAATATTCCTTTACGTGCTAAGGGGTATCTAGAGATTGGGATAGGTTTAATAACTACCCTAACCCTAACGCGTACCCTAAACCTAACCCCTACCCTAACCCTAACGCGTACCCTAATCCTAATGCGTACCCTAAACCGAGCCCTAACCCTAAAACTAACCCTAACCCTAACCCTAGCCCATACCCTACGCCGTACCCGAACCCCTCCCCGAACCCGTACCCTAAGCCGTACCCTAACCCTAACCCTAACCCTAACCCTAACCCTAAGCTACCCTTGACTGCTTCTGCCTCCAATAGATTTCCTAAGCACTAGTGTTTTAAGGAACAGGTTAAAAAGAGAATCCTAATGTGATTTCTTGAGAATGGGTGTATTCCTTATCTTATCCTAGTGTCTAAACTCTTCTCCATGGCTGGACCCCCAAATAATATTCCTTTACGTGCTAAGGGGTATGTAGAGAGTGGGATAGGTTTAATAACTACCCTAACCCTAACGCGTACCCTAACCCTAACCCGTACCCTAACCCTAACGCGTACCCTAATCCTAACCCGTACCCTAAACCAAGCCCTAACCCTAACACTAACCCTAACCCTAACCCTAGCCCATACCCTACGCCGTACCCGAACCCCTCCCCGAACCCGTACCCTAAGCCGTACCCTAACCCTAACCCTAACCCTAACCCTAACCCTAAGCGACTCTTGACTGCTTCTGCCTCCAATAGATTTCCTAAGCACTAGTGTTTTAAGGAACAGGTTAAAAAGAGAATCCTAATGTGATTTCTTGAGAATGGGTGTGTTCCTTATCTTATCCTAGTGTCAAAACTCTTCTCCATGGCTGGACCCCCAAATAATATTCCTTTACGTGCTAAGGGGTATCTAGAGAGTGGGATAGGTTTAATAACTACCCTAACCCTAACGCGTACCCTAACCCTAAGCCGTAACCTAAACCTAACCCTAACCCTAACCCTAACCCTAAGCTACCCTTGACTGCTTCTGCCTCCAATAGATTTCCTAAGCACTAGTGTTTTAAGGAACAGGTTAAAAAGAGAATCCTAATGTGATTTCTTGAGAATGGGTGTGTTCCTTATCTTATCCTAGTGTCTAAACTCTTCTCCATGGCTGGACCCCCAAATAATATTCCTTTACGTGCTAAGGGGTATGTAGAGAGTGGGATAGATTTAATAACTACCCTAACCCTAACGCGTACCCTCACCCTAACCCCTACCCTAACCCTAACGCGTACCCTAACCCTAACCCCTACCCTAACCCTAACGCGTACCCTAATCCTAACCCGTACCCTAAACCGAGCCCTAACCCTAACACTAACCCTAACCCTAACCCTAGCCCATACCCTACGCCGTACCCGAACCCCTCCCCGAACCCGTACCCTAAGCCGTACCCTAACCCTAACCCTAACCCTAACCCTAACCCTAAGCTACCCTTGACTGCTTCTGCCTCCAATAGATTTCCTAAGCACTAGTGTTTTAAGGAACAGGTTAAAAAGAGAATCCTAATGTGATTTCTTGAGAATGGGTGTGTTCCTTATCGTATCCTAGTGTCTAAACTCTTCTCCATGGCTGGACCCCCAAATAATATTCCTTTACGTGCTAAGGGGTATCTAGAGAGTGGGATAGGTTTAATAACTACCCTAACCCTAACGCGTACCCTAACCCTAACCCCTACCCTAACCTAACGCGTACCCTAATCCTAACCCGTACCCTAAACCGAGCCCTAACCCTAACACTAACCCTAACCCTAACCCTAGCCCATACCCTACGCCCTACCCGAACCCCTCCCCGAACCCGTACCCTAAGCCGTACCCTAACCCTAACCCTAACCCTAACCCTAACCCTAAGCTTCCCTTGACTGCTTCTGCCTCCAATAGATTTCCTAAGCACTAGTGTTTTAAGGAACAGGTTAAAAAGAGAGTCCTAATGTGATTTCTTGAAAATGGGTGTGTTCCTTTTCTTATCCTAGTGTCTAAACTCTTCTCCATGGCTGGACCCCCAAATAATATTCCTTTACGTGCTAAGGGGTATCTAGAGATTGGGATAGGTTTAATAACTACCCTAACCCTAACGCGTACCCTAAACCTAACCCCTACCCTAACCCTAACGCGTACCCTAATCCTAACGCGTACCCTAAACCGAGCCCTAACCCTAAAACTAACCCTAACCCTAACCCTAGCCCATACCCTACGCCGTACCCGAACCCCTCCCCGAACCCGTATCCTAAGCCGTACCCTAACCCTAACCCTAACCCTAACCCTAACCCTAGCCCATACCCTACGCCGTACCCGAACCCCTCCCCGAACCCGTACCCTAAGCCGTACCCTAACCCTAACCCTAACCCTAACCCTAACCCTAAGCGACTCTTGACTGCTTCTGCCTCCAATAGATTTCCTAAGCACTAGTGTTTTAAGGAACAGGTTAAAAAGAGAATCCTAATGTGATTTCTTGAGAATGGGTGTGTTCCTTATCTTATCCTAGTGTCAAAACTCTTCTCCATGGCTGGACCCCCAAATAATATTCCTTTACGTGCTAAGGGGTATCTAGAGAGTGGGATAGGTTTAATAACTACCCTAACCCTAACGCGTACCCTAACCCTAAGCCGTAACCTAAACCTAACCCTAACCCTAACCCTAACCCTAAGCTACCCTTGACTGCTTCTGCCTCCAATAGATTTCCTAAGCACTAGTGTTTTAAGGAACAGGTTAAAAAGAGAATCCTAATGTGATTTCTTGAGAATGGGTGTGTTCCTTATCTTATCCTAGTGTCTAAACTCTTCTCCATGGCTGGACCCCCAAATAATATTCCTTTACGTGCTAAGGGGTATGTAGAGAGTGGGATAGATTTAATAACTACCCTAACCCTAACGCGTACCCTCACCCTAACCCCTACCCTAACCCTAACGCGTACCCTAACCCTAACCCCTACCCTAACCCTAACGCGTACCCTAATCCTAACCCGTACCCTAAACCGAGCCCTAACCCTAACACTAACCCTAACCCTAACCCTAGCCCATACCCTACGCCGTACCCGAACCCCTCCCCGAACCCGTACCCTAAGCCGTACCCTAACCCTAACCCTAACCCTAACCCTAACCCTAAGCTACCCTTGACTGCTTCTGCCTCCAATAGATTTCCTAAGCACTAGTGTTTTAAGGAACAGGTTAAAAAGAGAATCCTAATGTGATTTCTTGAGAATGGGTGTGTTCCTTATCGTATCCTAGTGTCTAAACTCTTCTCCATGGCTGGACCCCCAAATAATATTCCTTTACGTGCTAAGGGGTATCTAGAGAGTGCGATAGGTTTAATAACTAACCTAAGCCTAACGCGTACCCTAACCCTAACCCCTACCCTAACCCTAACGCGTACCCTAATCCTAACCCGTACCCTAAACCGAGCCCTAACCCTAACACTAACCCTAACCCTAACCCTAGCCCATACCCTACGCCCTACCCGAACCCCTCCCCGAACCCGTACCCTAAGCCGTACCCTAACCCTAACCCTAACCCTAACCCTAACCCTAAGCTACCCTTGACTGCTTCTGCCTCCAATAGATTTCCTAAGCACTAGTGTTTTAAGGAACAGGTTAAAAAGAGAGTCCTAATGTGATTTCTTGAAAATGGGTGTGTTCCTTTTCTTATCCTAGTGTCTAAACTCTTCTCCATGGCTGGACCCCCAAATAATATTCCTTTACGTGCTAAGGGGTATCTAGAGATTGGGATAGGTTTAATAACTACCCTAACCCTAACGCGTACCCTAAACCTAACCCCTACCCTAACCCTAACGCGTACCCTAATCCTAACGCGTACCCTAAACCGAGCCCTAACCCTAAAACTAACCCTAACCCTAACCCTAGCCCATACCCTACGCCGTACCCGAACCCCTCCCCGAACCCGTATCCTAAGCCGTACCCTAACCCTAACCCTAACCCTAACCCTAACCCTAAGCTACCCTTGACTGCTTCTGCCTCCAATAGATTTCCTAAGCACTAGTGTTTTAAGGAACAGGTTAAAAAGAGAATCCTAATGTGATTTCTTGAGAATGGGTGTATTCCTTATCTTATCCTAGTGTCTAAACTCTTCTCCATGGCTGGACCCCCAAATAATATTCCTTTACGTGCTAAGGGGTATGTAGAGAGTGGGATAGGATTAATAACTACCCTAACCCTAACGCGTACCCTAACCCTAACCCGTACCCTAACCCTAACGCGTACCCTAATCCTAACCCGTACCCTAAACCGAGCCCTAACCCTAACACTAACCCTAACCCTAACCCTAGCCCATACCCTACGCCGTACCCGAACCCCTCCCCGAACCCGTACCCTAAGCCGTACCCTAACCCTAACCCTAACCCTAACCCTAACCCTAAGCTACCCTTGACTGCTTCTGCCTCCAATAGATTTCCTAAGCACTAGTGTTTTAAGGAACAGGTTAAAAAGAGAATCCTAATGTGATTTCTTGAGAATGGGTGTGTTCCTTATCTTATCCTAGTGTCAAAACTCTTCTCCATGGCTGGACCCCCAAATAATATTCCTTTACGTGCTAAGGGGTATCTAGAGAGTGGGATAGGTTTAATAACTACCCTAACCCTAACGCGTACCCTAACCCTAACCCCTACCCTAACCCTAACGCGTACCCTAACCCTAACCCCTACCCTCACCCTAACGCGTACCCTAATCCTAACCCGTAACCTAAACCGAGCCCTAACCCTAACACTAACCCTAACCCTAACCCTAGCCCATACCCTACGCCGTACCCGAACCCCTCCCCGAACCCGTACCCTAAGCCGTAACCTAAACCTAACCCTAACCCTAACCCTAACCCTAAGCTACCCTTGACTGCTTCTGCCTCCAATAGATTTCCTAAGCACTAGTGTTTTAAGGAACAGGTTAAAAACAGAATCCTAATGTGATTTCTTGAGAATGGGTGTGTTCCTTATCTTATCCTAGTGTCTAAACTCTTCTCCATGGCTGGACCCCCAAATAATATTCCTTTACGTGCTAAGGGGTGTGTAGAGAGTGGGATAGGTTTAATAACTACCCTAACCCTAACGCGTACCCTAACCCTAACCCCTACCCTAACCCTAACGCGTACCCTAATCCTAACCCGTACCCTAAACCGAGCCCTAACCCTAACACTAACCCTAACCCTAACCCTAGCCCATACCCTACGCCGTACCCGAACCGCTCCCCGAACCCGTACCCTAAGCCGTACCCTAACCCTAACCCTAACCCTAACCCTAACCCTAAGCTACCCTTGACTGCTTCTGCCTCCAATAGATTTCCTAAGCACTAGTGTTTTAAGGAACAGGTTAAAAAGAGAGTCCTAATGTGATTTCTTGAGAATGGGTGTGTTCCTTATCGTATCCTAGTGTCTAAACTCTTCTCCATGGCTGGACCCCCAAATAATATTCCTTTACGTGCTAAGGGGTATCTAGAGATTGGGATAGGTTAATAACTACCCTAACCCTAACGCGTACCCTAACCCTAACGCCTACCCTAAACCTAACGCATACACTAATCTTAAACCGTACCGTAAACCGAGCCCTAACCCTAACACTAACCCTAACCCTAACCCTAGCCCATACCCTACGCCGTACCCGAACCCCTCCCCGAACCCGTACCCTAAGCCGTACCCTAACCCTAACCCTAACCCTAACCCTAACCCTAAGCTACCCTTGACTGCTTCTGCCTCCAATAGATTTCCTAAGCACTAGTGTTTTAAGGAACAGGTTAAAAAGAGAATCCTAATGTGATTTCTTGAGAATGGGTGTGTTCCTTATCTTATCCTAGTGTCTAAACTCTTCTCCATGGCTGGACCCCCAAATAATATTCCTTTACGTGCTAAGGGGTATGTAGAGAGTGGGATAGGTTTAATAACTACCCTAACCCTAACGCGTACCCTAACCCTAACCCGTACCCTAACCCTAACGCGTACCCTAATCCTAACCCGTACCCTAAACCGAGCCCTAACCCTAACACTAACCCTAACCCTAACCCTAGCCCATACCCTACGCCGTACCCGAACCCCTCCCTGAACCCGTACCCTAAGCCGTATCCTAAACCTAACCCTAACCCTAACCCTAACCCTAAGCTACCCTTGACTGCTTCTGCCTCCAATAGATTTCCTAAGCACTAGTGTTTTAAGGAACAGGTTAAAAAGAGAATCCTAATGTGATTTCTTGAGAATGGGTGTGTTCCTTATCTTATCCTAGTGTCTAAACTCTTCTCCATGGCTGGACCCCCAAATAATATTCCTTTACGTGCTAAGGGGTGTGTAGAGAGTGGGATAGGTTTAATAACTACCCTAACCCTAACGCGTACCCTAACCCTAACCCCTACCCTAACCCTAACGCGTACCCTAATCCTAACCCGTACCCTAAACCGAGCCCTAACCCTAACACTAACCCTAACCCTAACCCTAGCCCATACCCTACGCCGTACCCGAACCGCTCCCCGAACCCGTACCCTAAGCCGTACCCTAACCCTAACCCTAACCCTAACCCTAACCCTAAGCTACCCTTGACTGCTTCTGCCTCCAATAGATTTCCTAAGCACTAGTGTTTTAAGGAACAGGTTAAAAAGAGAGTCCTAATGTGATTTCTTGAGAATGGGTGTGTTCCTTATCGTATCCTAGTGTCTAAACTCTTCTCCATGGCTGGACCCCCAAATAATATTCCTTTACGTGCTAAGGGGTATCTAGAGAGTGGGATAGATTTAATAACTACCCTAACCCTAATGCGTACCCTCACCCTAACCCCTACCCTAACCCTAACGCGTACCCTAACCCTAACCCCTACCCTAACCCTAACGCGTACCCTAATCCTAACCCGTACCCTAAACCGAGCCCTAACCCTAACACTAACCCTAACCCTAACCCTAGCCCATACCCTACGCCGTACCCGAACCCCTCCCCGAACCCGTACCCTACGCCGTACCCTAACCCTAACCCTAACCCTAACCCTAACCCTAAGCTACCCTTGACTGCTTCTGCCTCCAATAGATTTCCTAAGCACTAGTGTTTTAAGGAACGGGTTAAAAAGAGAATCCTAATGTGATTTCTTGAGAATGGGTGTGTTCCTTATCGTATCCTAGTGTCTAAACTCTTCTCCATGGCTGGACCCCCAAATAATATTCCTTTACGTGCTAAGGGGTATATAGAGAGTGGGATAGGTTTAATAACTACCCTAACCCTAACGCGTACCCTAACCCTAACCCCTACCCTAACCCTAACGCGTACCCTAATCCTAACCCGTACCCTAAACCGAGCCCTAACCCTAACACTAACCCTAACCCTAACCCTAGCCCATACCCTACGCCGTACCCGAACCCCTCCCCGAACCCGTACCCTAAGCCGTACCCTAACCCTAACCCTAACCCTAACCCTAACCCTAAGCTACCCTTGACTGCTTCTGCCTCCAATAGATTTCCTAAGCACTAGTGTTTTAAGGAAGAGGTTAAAAAGAGAGTCCTAATGTGATTTCTTGAAAATGGGTGTGTTCCTTTTCTTATCCTAGTGTCTAAACTCTTCTCCATGGCTGGACCCCCAAATAATATTCCTTTACGTGCTAAGGGATATCTAGAGATTGGGATAGGTTTAATAACTACCCTAACCCTAACGCGTACCCTAAACCTAACCCCTACCCTAACCCTAACGCGTACCCTAATCCTAACGCGTACCCTAAACCGAGCCCTAACCCTAAAACTAACCCTAACCCTAACCCTAGCCCATACCCTACGCCGTACCCGAACCCCTCCCCGAACCCGTACCCTAAGCCGTACCCTAACCCTAACCCTAACCCTAACCCTAACCCTAAGCTACCCTTGACTGCTTCTGCCTCCAATAGATTTCCTAAGCACTAGTGTTTTAAGGAACAGGTTAAAAAGAGAATCCTAATGTGATTTCTTGAGAATGGGTGTATTCCTTATCTTATCCTAGTGTCTAAACTCTTCTCCATGGCTGGACCCCCAAATAATATTCCTTTACGTGCTAAGGGGTATGTAGAGAGTGGGATAGGTTTAATAACTACCCTAACCCTAACGCGTACCCTAACCCTAACCCCTACCCTAACCCTAACGCGTACCCTAACCTTAACCCCTACCCTAACCCTAACGCGTACCCTAATCCTAACCCGTAACCTAAACCGAGCACTAACCCTAACACTAACCCTAACCCTAACCCTAGCCCATACCCTACGCCGTACCCGAACCCCTCCCCGAACCCGTACCCTAAGCCGTAACCTAAACCTAACCCTAACCCTAACCCTAACCCTAAGCTACCCTTGACTGCTTCTGCCTCCAATAGATTTCCTAAGCACTAGTGTTTTAAGGAACAGGTTAAAAAGAGAATCCTAATGTGATTTCTTGAGAATGGGTGTGTTCCTTATCTTATCCTAGTGTCTAAACTCTTCTCCATGGCTGGACCCCCAAATAATATTCCTTTACGTGCTAAGGGGTGTGTAGAGAGTGGGATAGGTTTAATAACTACCCTAACCCTAACGCGTACCCTAACCCTAACCCCTACCCTAACCCTAACGCGTACCCTAATCCTAACCCGTACCCTAAACCGAGCCCTAACCCTAACACTAACCCTAACCCTAACCCTAGCCCATACCCTACGCCGTACCCGAACCGCTCCCCGAACCCGTACCCTAAGCCGTACCCTAACCCTAACCCTAACCCTAACCCTAACCCTAAGCTACCCTTGACTGCTTCTGCCTCCAATAGATTTCCTAAGCACCAGTGTTTTAAGGAACAGGTTAAAAAGAGAGTCCTAATGTGATTTCTTGAGAATGGGTGTGTTCCTTATCGTATCCTAGTGTCTAAACTCTTCTCCATGGCTGGACCCCCAAATAATATTCCTTTACGTGCTAAGGGGTATCTAGAGATTGGGATAGGTTAATAACTACCCTAACCCTAACGCGTACCCTAACCCTAACGCCTACCCTAAACCTAACGCATACACTAATCTTAAACCGTACCCTAAACCGAGCCCTAACCCTAACACTAACCCTAACCCTAACCCTAGCCCATACCCTACGCCGTACCCGAACCCCTCCCCGAACCCGTACCCTAAGCCGTACCCTAACCCTAACCCTAACCCTAACCCTAACCCTAAGCTACCCTTGACTGCTTCTGCCTCCAATAGATTTCCTAAGCACTAGTGTTTTAAGGAACAGGTTAAAAAGAGAATCCTAATGTGATTTCTTGAGAATGGGTGTGTTCCTTATCTTATCCTAGTGTCTAAACTCTTCTCCATGGCTGGACCCCCAAATAATATTCCTTTACGTGCTAAGGGGTATGTAGAGAGTGGGATAGGTTTAATAACTACCCTAACCCTAACGCGTACCCTAACCCTAACCCGTACCCTAACCCTAACGCGTACCCTAATCCTAACCCGTACCCTAAACCGAGCCCTAACCCTAACACTAACCCTAACCCTAACCCTAGCCCATACCCTACGCCGTACCCGAACCCCTCCCTGAACCCGTACCCTGAGCCGTACCCTAAACCTAACCCTAACCCTAACCCTAACCCTAAGCTACCCTTGACTGCTTCTGCCTCCAATAGATTTCCTAAGCACTAGTGTTTTAAGGAACAGGTTAAAAAGAGAATCCTAATGTGATTTCTTGAGAATGGGTGTATTCCTTATCTTATCCTAGTGTCTAAACTCTTCTCCATGGCTGGACCCCCAAATAATATTCCTTTACGTGCTAAGGGGTATGTAGAGAGTGGGATAGGTTTAATAACTACCCTAACCCTAACGCGTACCCTAACCCTAACCCGTACCCTAACCCTAACGCGTACCCTAATCCTAACCCGTACCCTAAACCGAGCCCTAACCCTAACACTAACCCTAACCCTAACCCTAGCCCATACCCTACGCCGTACCCGAACCCCTCCCCGAACCCGTACCCTAAGCCGTACCCTAACCCTAACCCTAACCCTAACCCTAACCCTAAGCGACTCTTGACTGCTTCTGCCTCCAATAGATTTCCTAAGCACTAGTGTTTTAAGGAACAGGTTAAAAAGAGAATCCTAATGTGATTTCTTGAGAATGGGTGTGTTCCTTATCTTATCCTAGTGTCAAAACTCTTCTCCATGGCTGGACCCCCAAATAATATTCCTTTACGTGCTAAGGGGTATCTAGAGAGTGGGATAGGTTTAATAACTACCCTAACCCTAACGCGTACCCTAACCCTAACCCCTACCCTAACCCTAACGCGTACCCTAACCTTAACCCCTACCCTAACCCTAACGCGTACCCTAATCCTAACCCGTAACCTAAACCGAGCCCTAACCCTAACACTAACCCTAACCCTAACCCTAGCCCATACCCTACGCCGTACCCGAACCCCTCCCCGAACCCGTACCCTAAGCCGTAACCTAAACCTAACCCTAACCCTAACCCTAACCCTAAGCTACCCTTGACTGCTTCTGCCTCCAATAGATTTCCTAAGCACTAGTGTTTTAAGGAACAGGTTAAAAAGAGAATCCTAATGTGATTTCTTGAGAATGGGTGTGTTCCTTATCTTATCCTAGTGTCTAAACTCTTCTCCATGGCTGGACCCCCAAATAATATTCCTTTACGTGCTAAGGGGTGTGTAGAGAGTGGGATAGGTTTAATAACTACCCTAACCCTAACGCGTACCCTAACCCTAACCCCTACCCTAACCCTAACGCGTACCCTAATCCTAACCCGTACCCTAAACCGAGCCCTAACCCTAACACTAACCCTAACCCTAACCCTAGCCCATACCCTACGCCGTACCCGAACCGCTCCCCGAACCCATACCCTAAGCCGTACCCTAACCCTAACCCTAACCCTAACCCTAACCCTAAGCTACCCTTGACTGCTTCTGCCTCCAATAGATTTCCTAAGCACTAGTGTTTTAAGGAACAGGTTAAAAAGAGAGTCCTAATGTGATTTCTTGAGAATGGGTGTGTTCCTTATCGTATCCTAGTGTCTAAACTCTTCTCCATGGCTGGACCCCCAAATAATATTCCTTTACGTGCTAAGGGGTATCTAGAGATTGGGATAGGTTAATAACTACCCTAACCCTAACGCGTACCCTAACCCTAACGCCTACCCTAAACCTAACGCATACACTAATCTTAAACCGTACCCTAAACCGAGCCCTAACCCTAACACTAACCCTAACCCTAACCCTAGCCCATACCCTACGCCGTACCCGAACCCCTCCCCGAACCCGTAACCTAAGCCGTACCCTAACCCTAACCCTAACCCTAACCCTAACCCTAAGCTACCCTTGACTGCTTCTGCCTCCAATAGATTTCCTAAGCACTAGTGTTTTAAGGAACAGGTTAAAAAGAGAATCCTAATGTGATTTCTTGAGAATGGGTGTGTTCCTTATCTTATCCTAGTGTCTAAACTCTTCTGCATGGCTGGACCCCCAAATAATATTCCTTTACGTGCTAAGGGGTATGTAGAGAGTGGGATAGGTTTAATAACTACCCTAACCCTAACGCGTACCCTAACCCTAACCCGTACCCTAACCCTAACGCGTACCCTAATCCTAACCCGTACCCTAAACCGAGCCCTAACCCTAACACTAACCCTAACCCTAACCCTAGCCCATACCCTACGCCGTACCCGAACCCCTCCCTGAACCCGTACCCTGAGCCGTACCCTAAACCTAACCCTAACCCTAACCCTAACCCTAAGCTACCCTTGACTGCTTCTGCCTCCAATAGATTTCCTAAGCACTAGTGTTTTAAGGAACAGGTTAAAAAGAGAATCCTAATGTGATTTCTTGAGAATGGGTGTGTTCCTTATCTTATCCTAGTGTCTAAACTCTTCTCCATGGCTGGACCCCCAAATAATATTCCTTTACGTGCTAAGGGGTGTGTAGAGAGTGGGATAGGTTTAATAACTACCCTAACCCTAACGCGTACCCTAACCCTAACCCCTACCCTAACCCTAACGCGTACCCTAATCCTAACCCGTACCCTAAACCGAGCCCTAACCCTAACACTAACCCTAACCCTAACCCTAGCCCATACCCTACGCCGTACCCGAACCCCTCCCCGAACCCGTACCCTAAGCCGTACCCTAACCCTAACCCTAACCCTAACCCTAACCCTAAGCTACCCTTGACTGCTTCTGCCTCCAATAGATTTCCTAAGCACTAGTGTTTTAAGGAACAGGTTAAAAAGAGAGTCCTAATGTGATTTCTTGAGAATGGGTGTGTTCCTTATCGTATCCTAGTGTCTAAACTCTTCTCCATGGCTGGACCCCCAAATAATATTCCTTTACGTGCTAAGGGGTATGTAGAGATTGGGATAGATTTAATAACTACCCTAACCCTAACGCGTACCCTCACCCTAACCCCTACCCTAACCCTAACGCGTACCCTAACCCTAACCCCTACCCTAACCCTAACGCGTACCCTAATCCTAACCCGTACCCTAAACCGAGCCCTAACCCTAACACTAACCCTAACCCTAACCCTAGCCCATACCCTACGCCGTACCCGAACCCCTCCCCGAACCCGTACCCTAAGCCGTACCCTAACCCTAACCCTAACCCTAACCCTAACCCTAAGCTACCCTTGACTGCTTCTGCCTCCAATAGATTTCCTAAGCACTAGTGTTTTAAGGAACAGGTTAAAAAGAGAATCCTAATGTGATTTCTTGAGAATGGGTGTGTTCCTTATCGTATCCTAGTGTCTAAACTCTTCTCCATGGCTGGACCCCCAAATAATATTCCTTTACGTGCTAAGGGGTATCTAGAGAGTGGGATAGGTTTAATAACTACACTAACCCTAACGCGTACCCTAACCCTAACCCCTACCCTAACCCTAACGCGTACCCTAATCCTAACCCGTACCCTAAACCGAGCCCTAACCCTAACACTAACCCTAACCCTAACCCTAGCCCATACCCTACGCCGTACCCGAACCCCTCCCCGAACCCGTACCCTAAGCCGTACCCTAACCCTAACCCTAACCCTAACCCTAACCCTAAGCTACCCTTGACTGCTTCTGCCTCCAATAGATTTCCTAAGCACTAGTGTTTTAAGGAACAGGTTAAAAAGAGAATCCTAATGTGATTTCTTGAGAATGGGTGTGTTCCTTATCTTATCCTAGTGTCTAAACTCTTCTCCATGGCTGGACCCCCAAATAATATTCCTTTACGTGCTAAGGGGTATCTAGAGAGTGGGATAGGTTTAATAACTACCCTAACCCTAACGCGTACCCTAACCCTAACCCCTACCCTAACCCTAACGCGTACCCTAATCCTAACCCGTACCCTAAACCGAGCCCTAACCCTAACACTAACCCTAACCCTAACCCTAGCCCATACCCTACGCCGTACCCGAACCCCTCCCCGAACCCGTACCCTAAGCCGTACCCTAACCCTAACCCTAACCCTAACCCTAACCCTAAGCTACCCTTGACTGCTTCTGCCTCCAATAGATTTCCTAAGCACTAGTGTTTTAAGGAACAGGTTAAAAAGAGAATCCTAATGTGATTTCTTGAGAATGGGTGTGTTCCTTATCTTATCCTAGTGTCTAAACTCTTCTCCATGGCTGAACCCCCAAATAATATTCCTTTACGTGCTAAGGGGTATGTAGAGAGTGGGATAGGTTTAATAACTACCCTAACCCTAACGCGTACCCTAACCCTAACCCGTACCCTAACCCTAACGCGTACCCTAATCCTAACCCGTAACCTAAACCGAGCCCTAACCCTAACACTAACCCTAACCCTAACCCTAGCCCATACCCTACGCCGTACCCGAACCCCTCCCCGAACCCGTACCCTAAGCCGTACCCTAAACCTAACCCTAACCCTAACCCTAACCCTAAGCTACCCTTGACTGCTTCTGCCTCCAATAGATTTCCTAAGCACTAGTGTTTTAAGGAACAGGTTAAAAAGAGAGTCCTAATGTGATTTCTTGAGAATGGGTGTGTTCCTTATCGTATCCTAGTGTCTAAACTCTTCTCCATGGCTGGACCCCCAAATAATATTCCTTTACGTGCTAAGGGGTATCTAGAGATTGGGATAGGTTAATAACTACCCTAACCCTAACGCGTACCCTAACCCTAACCCCTACCCTAAACCTAACGCATACCCTAATCCTAACCCGTACCCTAAACCGACCCCTAACCCTAACACTAACCCTAACCCTAACCCTAGCCCATACCCTACGCCGTACCCGAACCCCTCCCCGAACCCATACACTAAGCCGTACCCTAACCATAACCCTAACCCTAACCCTAACCGTAAGCTACCCTTGACTGCTTCTGCCTCCAATAGATTTCCTAAGCACTAGTGTTTTAAGGAACAGGTTAAAAAGAGAATCCTAATGTGATTTCTTGAGAATGGGTGTGTTCCTTATCTTATCCTAGTGTCTAAACTCTTCTCCATGGCTGGACCCCCAAATAATATTCCTTTACGTGCTAAGGGGTATCTAGAGAGTGGGATAGATTTAATAACTACCCTAACCCTAACGCGTACGCTAACTCTAACCCCTACCCTAACCCTAACGCGTACCCTAACCCTAACCCCTACCCTAACCCTAATGCGTACCCTAATCCTAACCCGTACCCTAAACCGAGCCCTAACCCTAACACTAACCCTAACCCTAACCCTAGCCCATACCCTACGCCGTACCCGAACCCCTCCCCGAACCCGTACCCTAAGCCGTACCCTAACCCTAACCCTAACCCTAACCCTAACCCTAAGCTACCCTTGACTGCTTCTGCCTCCAATAGATTTCCTAAGCACTAGTGTTTTAAGGAACAGGTTAAAAAGAGAGTCCTAATGTGATTTCTTGAGAATGGGTGTGTTCCTTATCGTATCCTAGTGTCTAAACTCTTCTCCATGGCTGGACCCCCAAATAATATTCCTTTACGTGCTAAGGGGTATCTAGAGATTGGGATAGGTTAATAACTACCCTAACCCTAACGCGTACCCTAACCCTAACCCCTACCCTAAACCTAACGCATACACTAATCTTAAACCGTACCCTAAACCGAGCCCTAACCCTAACACTAACCCTAACCCTAACCCTAGCCCATACCCTACGCCGTACCCGAACCCCTCCCCGAACCCATACCCTAAGCCGTACCCTAACCCTAACCCTAACCCTAACCCTAACCCTAAGCTACCCTTGACTGCTTCTGCCTCCAATAGATTTCCTAAGCACTAGTGTTTTAAGGAACAGGTTAAAAAGAGAATCCTAATGTGATTTCTTGAGAATGGGTGTGTTCCTTATCTTATCCTAGTGTCTAAACTCTTCTCCATGGCTGGACCCCCAAATAATATTCCTTTACGTGCTAAGGGATATGTAGAGAGTGGGATAGATTTAATAACTACCCTAACCCTAACGCGTACCCTCACCCTAACCCCTACCCTAACCCTAACGCGTACCCTAACCCTAACCCCTACCCTAACCCTAACGCGTACCCTAATCCTAACCCGTACCCTAAACCGAGCCCTAACCCTAACACTAACCCTAACCCTAACCCTAGCCCATACCCTACGCCGTACCCGAACCCCTCCCCGAACCCGTACCCTAAGCCGTACCCTAACCCTAACCCTAACCCTAACCCTAACCCTAAGCTACCCTTGACTGCTTCTGCCTCCAATAGATTTCCTAAGCACTAGTGTTTTAAGGAACAGGTTAAAAAGAGAGTCCTAATGTGATTTCTTGAGAATGGGTGTGTTCCTTATCGTATCCTAGTGTCTAAACTCTTCTCCATGGCTGGACCCCCAAATAATATTCCTTTACGTGCTAAGGGGTATCTAGAGATTGGGATAGGTTAATAACTACCCTAACCCTAACGCGTACCCTAACCCTAACGCCTACCCTAAACCTAACGCATACACTAATCTTAAACCGTACCCTAAACCGAGCCCTAACCCTAACACTAACCCTAACCCTAACCCTAGCCCATACCCTACGCCGTACCCGAACCCCTCCCCGAACCCATACCCTAAGCCGTACCCAAACCCTAACCCTAACCCTAACCCTAACCCTAAGCTACCCTTGACTGCTTCTGCCTCCAATAGATTTCCTAAGCACTAGTGTTTTAAGGAACAGGTTAAAAAGAGAATCCTAATGTGATTTCTTGAGAATGGGTGTGTTCCTTATCTTATCCTAGTGTCTAAACTCTTCTCCATGGCTGGACCCCCAAATAATATTCCTTTACGTGCTAAGGGGTATGTAGAGATTGGGATAGATTTAATAACTACCCTAACCCTAACGCGTACCCTCACCCTAACCCCTACCCTAACCCTAACGCGTACCCTAACCCTAACCCCTACCCTAACCCTAACGCGTACCCTAATCCTAACCCGTACCCTAAACCGAGCCCTAACCCTAACACTAACCCTAACCCTAACCCTAGCCCATACCCTACGCCGTACCCGAACCCCTCCCCGAACCCGTACCCTAAGCCGTACCCTAACCCTAACCCTAACCCTAACCCTAACCCTAAGCTACCCTTGACTGCTTCTGCCTCCAATAGATTTCCTAAGCACTAGTGTTTTAAGGAACAGGTTAAAAAGAGAATCCTAATGTGATTTCTTGAGAATGGGTGTGTTCCTTATCGTATCCTAGTGTCTAAACTCTTCTCCATGGCTGGACCCCCAAATAATATTCCTTTACGTGCTAAGGGGTATCTAGAGAGTGGGATAGGTTTAATAACTACCCTAACCCTAACGCGTACCCTAACCCTAACCCCTACCCTAACCCTAACGCGTACCCTAATCCTAACCCGTACCCTAAACCGAGCCCTAACCCTAACACTAACCCTAACCCTAACCCTAGCCCATACCCTACGCCGTACCCGAACCCCTCCCCGAACCCGTACCCTAAGCCGTACCCTAACCCTAACCCTAACCCTAACCCTAAGCTACCCTTGACTGCTTCTGCCTCCAATAGATTTCCTAAGCACTAGTGTTTTAAGGAACAGGTTAAAAAGAGAGTCCTAATGTGATTTCTTGAAAATGGGTGTGTTCCTTTTCTTATCCTAGTGTCTAAACTCTTCTCCATGGCTGGACCCCCAAATAATATTCCTTTACGTGCTAAGGGGTATCTAGAGATTGGGATAGGTTTAATAACTACCCTAACCCTAACGCGTACCCTAAACCTAACCCCTACCCTAACCCTAACGCGTACCCTAATCCTAACGCGTACCCTAAACCGAGCCCTACCCCTAAAACTAACCCTAACCCTAACCCTAGCCCATACCCTACGCCGTACCCGAACCCCTCCCCGAACCCGTACCCTAAGCCGTACCCTAACCCTAACCCTAACCCTAACCCTAACCCTAAGCTACCCTTGACTGCTTCTGCCTCCAATAGATTTCCTAAGCACTAGTGTTTTAAGGAACAGGTTAAAAAGAGAATCCTAATGTGATTTCTTGAGAATGGGTGTGTTCCTTATCTTATCCTAGTGTCTAAACTCTTCTCCATGGCTGGACCCCCAAATAATATTCCTTTACGTGCTAAGGGGTATGTAGAGAGTGGGATAGGTTTAATAACTACCCTAACCCTAACGCGTACCCTAACCCTAACCCGTACCCTAACCCTAACGCGTACCCTAATCCTAACCCGTACCCTAAACCGAGCCCTAACCCTAACACTAACCCTAACCCTAACCCTAGCCCACACCCTACGCCGTACCCGAACCCCTCCCTGAACCCGTACCCTGAGCCGTACCCTAAACCTAACCCTAACCCTAACCCTAACCCTAAGCTACCCTTGACTGCTTCTGCCTCCAATAGATTTCCTAAGCACTAGTGTTTTAAGGAACAGGTTAAAAAGAGAATCCTAATGTGATTTCTTGAGAATGGGTGTATTCCTTATCTTATCCTAGTGTCTAAACTCTTCTCCATGGCTGGACCCCCAAATAATATTCCTTTACGTGCTAAGGGGTATGTAGAGAGTGGGATAGGTTTAATAACTACCCTAACCCTAACGCGTACCCTAACCCTAACCCGTACCCTAACCCTAACGCGTACCCTAATCCTAACCCGTACCCTAAACCGAGCCCTAACCCTAACACTAACCCTAACCCTAACCCTAGCCCATACCCTACGCCGTACCCGAACCCCTCCCCGAACCCGTACCCTAAGCCGTACCCTAACCCTAACCCTAACCCTAACCCTAACCCTAACCCTAACCCTAACCCTAACCCTAACCCTAACCCTAACCCTAACCCTAACCCTAAGCTACCCTTGACTGCTTCTGCCTCCAATAGATTTCCTAAGCACTAGTGTTTTAAGGAACAGGTTAAAAAGAGAATCCTAATGTGATTTCTTGAGAATGGGTGTGTTCCTTATCTTATCCTAGTGTCTAAACTCTTCTCCATGGCTGGACCCCCAAATAATATTCCTTTACGTGCTAAGGGGTGTGTAGAGAGTGGGATAGGTTTAATAACTACCCTAACCCTAACGCGTACCCTAACCCTAACCCCTACCCTAACCCTAACGCGTACCCTAATCCTAACCCGTACCCTAAACCGAGCCCTAACCCTAACACTAACCCTAACCCTAACCCTAGCCCATACCCTACGCCGTACCCGAACCGCTCCCCGAACCCGTACCCTAAGCCGTACCCTAACCCTAACCCTAACCCTAACCCTAACCCTAAGCTACCCTTGACTGCTTCTGCCTCCAATAGATTTCCTAAGCACTAGTGTTTTAAGGAACAGGTTAAAAAGAGAGTCCTAATGTGATTTCTTGAGAATGGGTGTGTTCCTTATCGTATCCTAGTGTCTAAACTCTTCTCCATGGCTGGACCCCCAAATAATATTCCTTTACGTGCTAAGGGGTATCTAGAGATTGGGATAGGTTAATAACTACCCTAACCCTAACGCGTACCCTAACCCTAACGCCTACCCTAAACCTAACGCATACACTAATCTTAAACCGTACCCTAAACCGAGCCCTAACCCTAACACTAACCCTAACCCTAACCCTAGCCCATACCCTACGCCGTACCCGAACCCCTCCCCGAACCCGTACCCTAAGCCGTACCCTAACCCTAACCCTAACCCTAACCCTAACCCTAAGCTACCCTTGACTGCTTCTGCCTCCAATAGATTTCCTAAGCACTAGTGTTTTAAGGAACAGGTTAAAAAGAGAATCCTAATGTGATTTCTTGAGAATGGGTGTGTTCCTTATCTTATCCTAGTGTCTAAACTCTTCTCCATGGCTGGACCCCCAAATAATATTCCTTTACGTGCTAAGGGGTATGTAGAGAGTGGGATAGGTTTAATAACTACCCTAACCCTAACGCGTACCCTAACCCTAACCCGTACCCTAACCCTAACGCGTACCCTAATCCTAACCCGTACCCTAAACCGAGCCCTAACCCTAACACTAACCCTAACCCTAACCCTAGCCCATACCCTACGCCGTACCCGAACCCCTCCCTGAACCCGTACCCTGAGCCGTACCCTAAACCTAACCCTAACCCTAACCCTAACCCTAAGCTACCCTTGACTGCTTCTGCCTCCAATAGATTTCCTAAGCACTAGTGTTTTAAGGAACAGGTTAAAAAGAGAATCCTAATGTGATTTCTTGAGAATGGGTGTGTTCCTTATCTTATCCTAGTGTCTAAACTCTTCTCCATGGCTGGACCCCCAAATAATATTCCTTTACGTGCTAAGGGGTGTGTAGAGAGTGGGATAGGTTTAATAACTACCCTAACCCTAACGCGTACCCTAACCCTAACCCCTACCCTAACCCTAACGCATACCCTAATCCTAACCCGTACCCTAAACCGAGCCCTAACCCTAACACTAACCCTAACCCTAACCCTAGCCCATACCCTACGCCGTACCCGAACCCCTCCCCGAACCCGTACCCTAAGCCGTACCCTAACCCTAACCCTAACCCTAACCCTAACCCTAAGCTACCCTTGACTGCTTCTGCCTCCAATAGATTTCCTAAGCACTAGTGTTTTAAGGAACAGGTTAAAAAGAGAGTCCTAATGTGATTTCTTGAGAATGGGTGTGTTCCTTATCGTATCCTAGTGTCTAAACTCTTCTCCATGGCTGGACCCCCAAATAATATTCCTTTACGTGCTAAGGGGTATGTAGAGATTGGGATAGATTTAATAACTACCCTAACCCTAACGCGTACCCTCACCCTAACCCCTACCCTAACCCTAACGCGTACCCTAACCCTAACCCCTACCCTAACACTAACGCGTACCCTAATCCTAACCCGTACCCTAAACCGAGCCCTAACCCTAACACTAACCCTAACCCTAACCCTAGCCCATACCCTACGCCGTACCCGAACCCCTCCCCGAACCCGTACCCTAAGCCGTACCCTAACCCTAACCCTAACCCTAACCCTAACCCTAAGCTACCCTTGACTGCTTCTGCCTCCAATAGATTTCCTAAGCACTAGTGTTTTAAGGAACAGGTTAAAAAGAGAATCCTAATGTGATTTCTTGAGAATGGGTGTGTTCCTTATCGTATCCTAGTGTCTAAACTCTTCTCCATGGCTGGACCCCCAAATAATATTCCTTTACGTGCTAAGGGGTATCTAGAGAGTGGGATAGGTTTAATAACTACACTAACCCTAACGCGTACCCTAACCCTAACCCCTACCCTAACCCTAACGCGTACCCTAATCCTAACCCGTACCCTAAACCGAGCCCTAACCCTAACACTAACCCTAACCCTAACCCTAGCCCATACCCTACGCCGTACCCGAACCCCTCCCCGAACCCGTACCCTAAGCCGTACCCTAACCCTAACCCTAACCCTAACCCTAACCCTAAGCTACCCTTGACTGCTTCTGCCTCCAATAGATTTCCTAAGCACTAGTGTTTTAAGGAACAGGTTAAAAAGAGAATCCTAATGTGATTTCTTGAGAATGGGTGTGTTCCTTATCTTATCCTAGTGTCTAAACTCTTCTCCATGGCTGGACCCCCAAATAATATTCCTTTACGTGCTAAGGGGTATGTAGAGAGTGGGATAGGTTTAATAACTACCCTAACCCTAACGCGTACCCTAACCCTAACCCGTACCCTAACCCTAACGCGTACCCAAATCCTAACCCGTACCTAAACCGAGCCCTAACCCTAACACTAACCCTAACCCTAACCCTAGCCCATACCCTACGCCGTACCCGAACCCCTCCCCGAACCCGTACCCTAAGCCGTACCCTAACCCTAACCCTAACCCTAACCCTAACCCTAAGCGACTCTTGACTGCTTCTGCCTCCAATAGATTTCCTAAGCACTAGTGTTTTAAGGAACAGGTTAAAAAGAGAATCCTAATGTGATTTCTTGAGAATGGGTGTGTTCCTTATCTTATCCTAGTGTCAAAACTCTTCTCCATGGCTGGACCCCCAAATAATATTCCTTTACGTGCTAAGGGGTATCTAGAGAGTGGGATAGGTTTAATAACTACCCTAACCCTAACGCGTACCCTAACCCTAACCCCTACCCTAACCCTAACGCGTACCCTAATCCTAACCCGTACCCTAAACCGAGCCCTAACCCTAACACTAACCCTAACCCTAACCCTAGCCCATACCCTACGCCGTACCCGAACCCCTCCCCGAACCCGTACCCTAAGCCGTACCCTAACCCTAACCCTAACCCTAACCCTAACCCTAAGCTACCCTTGACTGCTTCTGCCTCCAATAGATTTCCTAAGCACTAGTGTTTTAAGGAACAGGTTAAAAAGAGAATCCTAATGTGATTTCTTGAGAATGGGTGTGTTCCTTATCTTATCCTAGTGTCTAAACTCTTCTCCATGGCTGAACCCCCAAATAATATTCCTTTACGTGCTAAGGGGTATGTAGAGAGTGGGATAGGTTTAATAACTACCCTAACCCTAACGCGTCCCCTAACCCTAACCCGTACCCTAACCCTAACGCGTACCCTAATCCTAACCCGTACCCTAAACCGAGCCCTAACCCTAACACTAACCCTAACCCTAACCCTAGCCCATACCCTACGCCGTACCCGAACCCCTCCCCGAACCCGTACCCTAAGCCGTACCCTAAACCTAACCCTAACCCTAACCCTAACCCTAAGCTACCCTTGACTGCTTCTGCCTCCAATAGATTTCCTAAGCACTAGTGTTTTAAGGAACAGGTTAAAAAGAGAGTCCTAATGTGATTTCTTGAGAATGGGTGTGTTCCTTATCGTATCCTAGTGTCTAAACTCTTCTCCATGGCTGGACCCCCAAATAATATTCCTTTACGTGCTAAGGGGTATCTAGAGATTGGGATAGGTTAATAACTACCCTAACCCTAACGCGTACCCTAACCCTAACCCCTACCCTAAACCTAACGCATACCCTAATCCTAACCCGTACCCTAAACCGACCCCTAACCCTAACACTAACCCTAACCCTAACCCTAGCCCATACCCTACGCCGTACCCGAACCCCTCCCCGAACCCATACACTAAGCCGTACCCTAACCATAACCCTAACCCTAACCCTAACCGTAAGCTACCCTTGACTGCTTCTGCCTCCAATAGATTTCCTAAGCACTAGTGTTTTAAGGAACAGGTTAAAAAGAGAATCCTAATGTGATTTCTTGAGAATGGGTGTGTTCCTTATCTTATCCTAGTGTCTAAACTCTTCTCCATGGCTGGACCCCCAAATAATATTCCTTTACGTGCTAAGGGGTATCTAGAGAGTGGGATAGATTTAATAACTACCCTAACCCTAACGCGTACCCTAACTCTAACCCCTACCCTAACCCTAACACGTACCCTAACCCTAACCTCTACCCTAACCCTAATGCGTACCCTAATCCTAACCCGTACCCTAAACCGAGCCCTAACCCTAACACTAACCCTAACCCTAACCCTAGCCCATACCCTATGCCGTACCCGAACCCCTCCCCGAACCCGTACCCTAAGCCGTACCCTAACCCTAACCCTAACCCTAACCCTAACCCTAAGCTACCCTTGACTGCTTCTGCCTCCAATAGATTTCCTAAGCACTAGTGTTTTAAGGAACAGGTTAAAAAGAGAGTCCTAATGTGATTTCTTGAGAATGGGTGTGTTCCTTATCGTATCCTAGTGTCTAAACTCTTCTCCATGGCTGGACCCCCAAATAATATTCCTTTACGTGCTAAGGGGTATCTAGAGATTGGGATAGGTTAATAACTACCCTAACCCTAACGCGTACCCTAACCCTAACCCCTACCCTAAACCTAACGCATACACTAATCTTAAACCGTACCCTAAACCGAGCCCTAACCCTAACACTAACCCTAACCCTAACCCTAGCCCATACCCTACGCCGTACCCGAACCCCTCCCCGAACCCATACCCTAAGCCGTACCCTAACCCTAACCCTAACCCTAACCCTAACCCTAAGCTACCCTTGACTGCTTCTGCCTCCAATAGATTTCCTAAGCACTAGTGTTTTAAGGAACAGGTTAAAAAGAGAATCCTAATGTGATTTCTTGAGAATGGGTGTGTTCCTTATCTTATCCTAGTGTCTAAACTCTTCTCCATGGCTGGACCCCCAAATAATATTCCTTTACGTGCTAAGGGATATGTAGAGAGTGGGATAGATTTAATAACTACCCTAACCCTAACGCGTACCCTCACCCTAACCCCTACCCTAACCCTAACGCGTACCCTAACCCTAACCCCTACCCTAACCCTAACGCGTACCCTAATCCTAACCCGTACCCTAAACCGAGCCCTAACCCTAACACTAACCCTAACCCTAACCCTAGCCCATACCCTACGCCGTACCCGAACCCCTCCCCGAACCCGTACCCTAAGCCGTACCCTAACCCTAACCCTAACCCTAACCCTAACCCTAAGCTACCCTTGACTGCTTCTGCCTCCAATAGATTTCCTAAGCACTAGTGTTTTAAGGAAAAGGTTAAAAAGAGAGTCCTAATGTGATTTCTTGAGAATGGGTGTGTTCCTTATCGTATCCTAGTGTCTAAACTCTTCTCCATGGCTGGACCCCCAAATAATATTCCTTTACGTGCTAAGGGGTATCTAGAGATTGGGATAGGTTAATAACTACCCTAACCCTAACGCGTACCCTAACCCTAACGCCTACCCTAAACCTAACGCATACACTAATCTTAAACCGTACCCTAAACCGAGCCCTAACCCTAACACTAACCCTAACCCTAACCCTAGCCCATACCCTACGCCGTACCCGAACCCCTCCCCGAACCCATACCCTAAGCCGTACCCAAACCCTAACCCTAACCCTAACCCTAACCCTAAGCTACCCTTGACTGCTTCTGCCTCCAATAGATTTCCTAAGCACTAGTGTTTTAAGGAACAGGTTAAAAAGAGAATCCTAATGTGATTTCTTGAGAATGGGTGTGTTCCTTATCTTATCCTAGTGTCTAAACTCTTCTCCATGGCTGGACCCCCAAATAATATTCCTTTACGTGCTAAGGGGTATGTAGAGATTGGGATAGATTTAATAACTACCCTAACCCTAACGCGTACCCTCACCCTAACCCCTACCCTAACCCTAACGCGTACCCTAACCCTAACCCCTACCCTAACCCTAACGCGTACCCTAATCCTAACCCGTACCCTAAACCGAGCCCTAACCCTAACACTAACCCTAACCCTAACCCTAGCCCATACCCTACGCCGTACCCGAACCCCTCCCCGAACCCGTACCCTAAGCCGTACCCTAACCCTAACCCTAACCCTAACCCTAACCCTAAGCTACCCTTGACTGCTTCTGCCTCCAATAGATTTCCTAAGCACTAGTGTTTTAAGGAACAGGTTAAAAAGAGAATCCTAATGTGATTTCTTGAGAATGGGTGTGTTCCTTATCGTATCCTAGTGTCTAAACTCTTCTCCATGGCTGGACCCCCAAATAATATTCCTTTACGTGCTAAGGGGTATCTAGAGAGTGGGATAGGTTTAATAACTACCCTAACCCTAACGCGTACCCTAACCCTAACCCCTACCCTAACCCTAACGCGTACCCTAATCCTAACCCGTACCCTAAACCGAGCCCTAACCCTAACACTAACCCTAACCCTAACCCTAGCCCATACCCTACGCCGTACCCGAACCCCTCCCCGAACCCGTACCCTAAGCCGTACCCTAACCCTAACCCTAACCCTAACCCTAACCCTAAGCTACCCTTGACTGCTTCTGCCTCCAATAGATTTCCTAAGCACTAGTGTTTTAAGGAACAGGTTAAAAAGAGAGTCCTAATGTGATTTCTTGAAAATGGGTGTGTTCCTTTTCTTATCCTAGTGTCTAAACTCTTCTCCATGGCTGGACCCCCAAATAATATTCCTTTACGTGCTAAGGGGTATCTAGAGATTGGGATAGGTTTAATAACTACCCTAACCCTAACGCGTACCCTAACCCTAACCCGTACCCTAACCCTAACGCGTACCCTAATCCTAACGCGTACCCTAAACCGAGCCCTACCCCTAAAACTAACCCTAACCCTAACCCTAGCCCATACCCTACGCCGTACCCGAACCCCTCCCCGAACCCGTACCCTAAGCCGTACCCTAACCCTAACCCTAACCCTAACCCTAACCCTAAGCGACTCTTGACTGCTTCTGCCTCCAATAGATTTCCTAAGCACTAGTGTTTTAAGGAACAGGTTAAAAAGAGAATCCTAATGTGATTTCTTGAGAATGGGTGTGTTCCTTATCTTATCCTAGTGTCAAAACTCTTCTCCATGGCTGGACCCCCAAATAATATTCCTTTACGTGCTAAGGGGTATCTAGAGAGTGGGATAGGTTTAATAACTACCCTAACCCTAACGCGTACCCTAACCCTAACCCCTACCCTAACCCTAACGCGTACCCTAACCTTAACCCCTACCCTAACCCTAACGCGTACCCTAATCCTAACCCGTAACCTAAACCGAGCCCTAACCCTAACACTAACCCTAACCCTAACCCTAGCCCATACCCTACGCCGTACCCGAACCCCTCCCCGAACCCGTACCCTAAGCCGTAACCTAAACCTAACCCTAACCCTAACCCTAACCCTAAGCTACCCTTGACTGCTTCTGCCTCCAATAGATTTCCTAAGCACTAGTGTTTTAAGGAACAGGTTAAAAAGAGAATCCTAATGTGATTTCTTGAGAATGGGTGTGTTCCTTATCTTATCCTAGTGTCTAAACTCTTCTCCATGGCTGGACCCCCAAATAATATTCCTTTACGTGCTAAGGGGTGTGTAGAGAGTGGGATAGGTTTAATAACTACCCTAACCCTAACGCGTACCCTAACCCTAACCCCTACCCTAACCCTAACGCGTACCCTAATCCTAACCCGTACCCTAAACCGAGCCCTAACCCTAACACTAACCCTAACCCTAACCCTAGCCCATACCCTACGCCGTACCCGAACCGCTCCCCGAACCCGTACCCTAAGCCGTACCCTAACCCTAACCCTAACCCTAACCCTAACCCTAAGCTACCCTTGACTGCTTCTGCCTCCAATAGATTTCCTAAGCACTAGTGTTTTAAGGAACAGGTTAAAAAGAGAGTCCTAATGTGATTTCTTGAGAATGGGTGTGTTCCTTATCGTATCCTAGTGTCTAAACTCTTCTCCATGGCTGGACCCCCAAATAATATTCCTTTACGTGCTAAGGGGTATCTAGAGATTGGGATAGGTTAATAACTACCCTAACCCTAACGCGTACCCTAACCCTAACGCCTACCCTAAACCTAACGCATACACTAATCTTAAACCGTACCCTAAACCGAGCCCTAACCCTAACACTAACCCTAACCCTAACCCTAGCCCATACCCTACGCCGTACCCGAACCCCTCCCCGAACCCGTACCCTAAGCCGTACCCTAACCCTAACCCTAACCCTAACCCTAACCCTAAGCTACCCTTGACTGCTTCTGCCTCCAATAGATTTCCTAAGCACTAGTGTTTTAAGGAACAGGTTAAAAAGAGAATCCTAATGTGATTTCTTGAGAATGGGTGTGTTCCTTATCTTATCCTAGTGTCTAAACTCTTCTCCATGGCTGGACCCCCAAATAATATTCCTTTACGTGCTAAGGGGTATGTAGAGAGTGGGATAGGTTTAATAACTACCCTAACCCTAACGCGTACCCTAACCCTAACCCGTACCCTAACCCTAACGCGTACCCTAATCCTAACCCGTACCCTAAACCGAGCCCTAACCCTAACACTAACCCTAACCCTAACCCTAGCCCATACCCTACGCCGTACCCGAACCCCTCCCTGAACCCGTACCCTGAGCCGTACCCTAAACCTAACCCTAACCCTAACCCTAACCCTAAGCTACCCTTGACTGCTTCTGCCTCCAATAGATTTCCTAAGCACTAGTGTTTTAAGGAACAGGTTAAAAAGAGAATCCTAATGTGATTTCTTGAGAATGGGTGTGTTCCTTATCTTATCCTAGTGTCTAAACTCTTCTCCATGGCTGGACCCCCAAATAATATTCCTTTACGTGCTAAGGGGTGTGTAGAGAGTGGGATAGGTTTAATAACTACCCTAACCCTAACGCGTACCCTAACCCTAACCCCTACCCTAACCCTAACGCGTACCCTAATCCTAACCCGTACCCTAAACCGAGCCCTAACCCTAACACTAACCCTAACCCTAACCCTAGCCCATACCCTACGCCGTACCCGAACCCCTCCCCGAACCCGTACCCTAAGCCGTACCCTAACCCTAACCCTAACCCTAACCCTAACCCTAAGCTACCCTTGACTGCTTCTGCCTCCAATAGATTTCCTAAGCACTAGTGTTTTAAGGAACAGGTTAAAAAGAGAGTCCTAATGTGATTTCTTGAGAATGGGTGTGTTCCTTATCGTATCCTAGTGTCTAAACTCTTCTCCATGGCTGGACCCCCAAATAATATTCCTTTACGTGCTAAGGGGTATGTAGAGATTGGGATAGATTTAATAACTACCCTAACCCTAACGCGTACCCTCACCCTAACCCCTACCCTAACCCTAACGCGTACCCTAACCCTAACCCCTACCCTAACACTAACGCGTACCCTAATCCTAACCCGTACCCTAAACCGAGCCCTAACCCTAACACTAACCCTAACCCTAACCCTAGCCCATACCCTACGCCGTACCCGAACCCCTCCCCGAACCCGTACCCTAAGCCGTACCCTAACCCTAACCCTAACCCTAACCCTAACCCTAAGCTACCCTTGACTGCTTCTGCCTCCAATAGATTTCCTAAGCACTAGTGTTTTAAGGAACAGGTTAAAAAGAGAATCCTAATGTGATTTCTTGAGAATGGGTGTGTTCCTTATCGTATCCTAGTGTCTAAACTCTTCTCCATGGCTGGACCCCCAAATAATATTCCTTTACGTGCTAAGGGGTATCTAGAGAGTGGGATAGGTTTAATAACTACACTAACCCTAACGCGTACCCTAACCCTAACCCCTACCCTAACCCTAACGCGTACCCTAATCCTAACCCGTACCCTAAACCGAGCCCTAACCCTAACACTAACCCTAACCCTAACCCTAGCCCATACCCTACGCCGTACCCGAACCCCTCCCCGAACCCGTACCCTAAGCCGTACCCTAACCCTAACCCTAACCCTAACCCTAACCCTAAGCTACCCTTGACTGCTTCTGCCTCCAATAGATTTCCTAAGCACTAGTGTTTTAAGGAACAGGTTAAAAAGAGAATCCTAATGTGATTTCTTGAGAATGGGTGTGTTCCTTATCTTATCCTAGTGTCTAAACTCTTCTCCATGGCTGGACCCCCAAATAATATTCCTTTACGTGCTAAGGGGTATGTAGAGAGTGGGATAGGTTTAATAACTACCCTAACCCTAACGCGTACCCTAACCCTAACCCGTACCCTAACCCTAACGCGTACCCAAATCCTAACCCGTACCTAAACCGAGCCCTAACCCTAACACTAACCCTAACCCTAACCCTAGCCCATACCCTACGCCGTACCCGAACCCCTCCCCGAACCCGTACCCTAAGCCGTACCCTAACCCTAACCCTAACCCTAACCCTAACCCTAAGCGACTCTTGACTGCTTCTGCCTCCAATAGATTTCCTAAGCACTAGTGTTTTAAGGAACAGGTTAAAAAGAGAATCCTAATGTGATTTCTTGAGAATGGGTGTGTTCCTTATCTTATCCTAGTGTCAAAACTCTTCTCCATGGCTGGACCCCCAAATAATATTCCTTTACGTGCTAAGGGGTATCTAGAGAGTGGGATAGGTTTAATAACTACCCTAACCCTAACGCGTACCCTAACCCTAACCCCTACCCTAACCCTAACGCGTACCCTAATCCTAACCCGTACCCTAAACCGAGCCCTAACCCTAACACTAACCCTAACCCTAACCCTAGCCCATACCCTACGCCGTACCCGAACCCCTCCCCGAACCCGTACCCTAAGCCGTACCCTAAACCTAACCCTAACCCTAACCCTAACCCTAAGCTACCCTTGACTGCTTCTGCCTCCAATAGATTTCCTAAGCACTAGTGTTTTAAGGAACAGGTTAAAAAGAGAGTCCTAATGTGATTTCTTGAGAATGGGTGTGTTCCTTATCGTATCCTAGTGTCTAAACTCTTCTCCATGGCTGGACCCCCAAATAATATTCCTTTACGTGCTAAGGGGTATCTAGAGATTGGGATAGGTTAATAACTACCCTAACCCTAACGCGTACCCTAACCCTAACCCCTACCCTAAACCTAACGCATACCCTAATCCTAACCCGTACCCTAAACCGACCCCTAACCCTAACACTAACCCTAACCCTAACCCTAGCCCATACCCTACGCTGTACCCGAACCCCTCCCCGAACCCATACACTAAGCCGTACCCTAACCATAACCCTAACCCTAACCCTAACCGTAAGCTACCCTTGACTGCTTCTGCCTCCAATAGATTTCCTAAGCACTAGTGTTTTAAGGAACAGGTTAAAAAGAGAATCCTAATGTGATTTCTTGAGAATGGGTGTGTTCCTTATCTTATCCTAGTGTCTAAACTCTTCTCCATGGCTGGACCCCCAAATAATATTCCTTTACGTGCTAAGGGGTATCTAGAGAGTGGGATAGATTTAATAACTACCCTAACCCTAACGCGTACCCTAACTCTAACCCCTACCCTAACCCTAACGCGTACCCTAACCCTAACCCCTACCCTAACCCTAATGCGTACCCTAATCCTAACCCGTACCCTAAACCGAGCCCTAACCCTAACACTAACCCTAACCCTAACCCTAGCCCATACCCTATGCCGTACCCGAACCCCTCCCCGAACCCGTACCCTAAGCCGTACCCTAACCCTAACCCTAACCCTAACCCTAACCCTAAGCTACCCTTGACTGCTTCTGCCTCCAATAGATTTCCTAAGCACTAGTGTTTTAAGGAACAGGTTAAAAAGAGAGTCCTAATGTGATTTCTTGAGAATGGGTGTGTTCCTTATCGTATCCTAGTGTCTAAACTCTTCTCCATGGCTGGACCCCCAAATAATATTCCTTTACGTGCTAAGGGGTATCTAGAGATTGGGATAGGTTAATAACTACCCTAACCCTAACGCGTACCCTAACCCTAACCCCTACCCTAAACCTAACGCATACACTAATCTTAAACCGTACCCTAAACCGAGCCCTAACCCTAACACTAACCCTAACCCTAACCCTAGCCCATACCCTACGCCGTACCCGAACCCCTCCCCGAACCCATACCCTAAGCCGTACCCTAACCCTAACCCTAACCCTAACCCTAACCCTAAGCTACCCTTGACTGCTTCTGCCTCCAATAGATTTCCTAAGCACTAGTGTTTTAAGGAACAGGTTAAAAAGAGAATCCTAATGTGATTTCTTGAGAATGGGTGTGTTCCTTATCTTATCCTAGTGTCTAAACTCTTCTCCATGGCTGGACCCCCAAATAATATTCCTTTACGTGCTAAGGGATATGTAGAGAGTGGGATAGATTTAATAACTACCCTAACCCTAACGCGTACCCTCACCCTAACCCCTACCCTAACCCTAACGCGTACCCTAACCCTAACCCCTACCCTAACCCTAACGCGTACCCTAATCCTAACCCGTACCCTAAACCGAGCCCTAACCCTAACACTAACCCTAACCCTAACCCTAGCCCATACCCTACGCCGTACCCGAACCCCTCCCCGAACCCGTACCCTAAGCCGTACCCTAACCCTAACCCTAACCCTAACCCTAACCCTAAGCTACCCTTGACTGCTTCTGCCTCCAATAGATTTCCTAAGCACTAGTGTTTTAAGGAACAGGTTAAAAAGAGAGTCCTAATGTGATTTCTTGAGAATGGGTGTGTTCCTTATCGTATCCTAGTGTCTAAACTCTTCTCCATGGCTGGACCCCCAAATAATATTCCTTTACGTGCTAAGGGGTATCTAGAGATTGGGATAGGTTAATAACTACCCTAACCCTAACGCGTACCCTAACCCTAACGCCTACCCTAAACCTAACGCATACACTAATCCTAAACCGTACCCTAAACCGAGCCCTAACCCTAACACTAACCCTAACCCTAACCCTAGCCCATACCCTACGCCGTACCCGAACCCCTCCCCGAACCCATACCCTAAGCCGTACCCAAACCCTAACCCTAACCCTAACCCTAACCCTAAGCTACCCTTGACTGCTTCTGCCTCCAATAGATTTCCTAAGCACTAGTGTTTTAAGGAACAGGTTAAAAAGAGAATCCTAATGTGATTTCTTGAGAATGGGTGTGTTCCTTATCTTATCCTAGTGTCTAAACTCTTCTCCATGGCTGGACCCCCAAATAATATTCCTTTACGTGCTAAGGGGTATGTAGAGATTGGGATAGATTTAATAACTACCCTAACCCTAACGCGTACCCTCACCCTAACCCCTACCCTAACCCTAACGCGTACCCTAACCCTAACCCCTACCCTAACCCTAACGCGTACCCTAATCCTAACCCGTACCCTAAACCGAGCCCTAACCCTAACACTAACCCTAACCCTAACCCTAGCCCATACCCTACGCCGTACCCGAACCCCTCCCCGAACCCGTACCCTAAGCCGTACCCTAACCCTAACCCTAACCCTAACCCTAACCCTAAGCTACCCTTGACTGCTTCTGCCTCCAATAGATTTCCTAAGCACTAGTGTTTTAAGGAACAGGTTAAAAAGAGAGTCCTAATGTGATTTCTTGAGAATGGGTGTGTTCCTTATCGTATCCTAGTGTCTAAACTCTTCTCCATGGCTGGACCCCCAAATAATATTCCTTTACGTGCTAAGGGGTATCTAGAGATTGGGATAGGTTAATAACTACCCTAACCCTAACGCGTACCCTAACCCTAACGCCTACCCTAAACCTAACGCATACACTAATCTTAAACCGTACCCTAAACCGAGCCCTAACCCTAACACTAACCCTAACCCTAACCCTAGCCCATACCCTACGCCGTACCCGAACCCCTCCCCGAACCCATACCCTAAGCCGTACCCAAACCCTAACCCTAACCCTAACCCTAACCCTAAGCTACCCTTGACTGCTTCTGCCTCCAATAGATTTCCTAAGCACTAGTGTTTTAAGGAACAGGTTAAAAAGAGAATCCTAATGTGATTTCTTGAGAATGGGTGTGTTCCTTATCTTATCCTAGTGTCTAAACTCTTCTCCATGGCTGGACCCCCAAATAATATTCCTTTACGTGCTAAGGGGTATGTAGAGATTGGGATAGATTTAATAACTACCCTAACCCTAACGCGTACCCTCACCCTAACCCCTACCCTAACCCTAACGCGTACCCTAACCCTAACCCCTACCCTAACCCTAACGCGTACCCTAATCCTAACCCGTACCCTAAACCGAGCCCTAACCCTAACACTAACCCTAACCCTAACCCTAGCCCATACCCTACGCCGTACCCGAACCCCTCCCCGAACCCGTACCCTAAGCCGTACCCTAACCCTAACCCTAACCCTAACCCTAACCCTAAGCTACCCTTGACTGCTTCTGCCTCCAATAGATTTCCTAAGCACTAGTGTTTTAAGGAACAGGTTAAAAAGAGAATCCTAATGTGATTTCTTGAGAATGGGTGTGTTCCTTATCGTATCCTAGTGTCTAAACTCTTCTCCATGGCTGGACCCCCAAATAATATTCCTTTACGTGCTAAGGGGTATCTAGAGAGTGGGATAGGTTTAATAACTACCCTAACCCTAACGCGTACCCTAACCCTAACCCCTACCCTAACCCTAACGCGTACCCTAATCCTAACCCGTACCCTAAACCGAGCCCTAACCCTAACACTAACCCTAACCCTAACCCTAGCCCATACCCTACGCCGTACCCGAACCCCTCCCCGAACCCGTACCCTAAGCCGTACCCTAACCCTAACCCTAACCCTAACCCTAACCCTAAGCTACCCTTGACTGCTTCTGCCTCCAATAGATTTCCTAAGCACTAGTGTTTTAAGGAACAGGTTAAAAAGAGAGTCCTAATGTGATTTCTTGAAAATGGGTGTGTTCCTTTTCTTATCCTAGTGTCTAAACTCTTCTCCATGGCTGGACCCCCAAATAATATTCCTTTACGTGCTAAGGGGTATCTAGAGATTGGGATAGGTTTAATAACTACCCTAACCCTAACGCGTACCCTAAACCTAACCCCTACCCTAACCCTAACGCGTACCCTAATCCTAACGCGTACCCTAAACCGAGCCCTACCCCTAAAACTAACCCTAACCCTAACCCTAGCCCATACCCTACGCCGTACCCGAACCCCTCCCCGAACCCGTACCCTAAACCGTACCCTAACCCTAACCCTAACCCTAACCCTAACCCTAAGCTACCCTTGACTGCTTCTGCCTCCAATAGATTTCCTAAGCACTAGTGTTTTAAGGAACAGGTTAAAAAGAGAATCCTAATGTGATTTCTTGAGAATGGGTGTGTTCCTTATCTTATCCTAGTGTCTAAACTCTTCTCCATGGCTGGACCCCCAAATAATATTCCTTTACGTGCTAAGGGGTATGTAGAGAGTGGGATAGGTTTAATAACTACCCTAACCCTAACGCGTACCCTAACCCTAACCCGTACCCTAACCCTAACGCGTATCCAAATCCTAACCCGTACCTAAACCGAGCCCTAACCCTAACACTAACCCTAACCCTAACCCTAGCCCATACCCTACGCCGTACCCGAACCCCTCCCCGAACCCGTACCCTAAGCCGTACCCTAACCCTAACCCTAACCCTAACCCTAACCCTAAGCGACTCTTGACTGCTTCTGCCTCCAATAGATTTCCTAAGCACTAGTGTTTTAAGGAACAGGTTAAAAAGAGAATCCTAATGTGATTTCTTGAGAATGGGTGTGTTCCTTATCTTATCCTAGTGTCAAAACTCTTCTCCATGGCTGGACCCCCAAATAATATTCCTTTACGTGCTAAGGGGTATCTAGAGAGTGGGATAGGTTTAATAACTACCCTAACCCTAACGCGTACCCTAACCCTAACCCCTACCCTAACCCTAACGCGTACCCTAATCCTAACCCGTACCCTAAACCGAGCCCTAACCCTAACACTAACCCTAACCCTAACCCTAGCCCATACCCTACGCCGTACCCGAACCCCTCCCCGAACCCGTACCCTAAGCCGTACCCTAACCCTAACCCTAACCCTAACCCTAACCCTAAGGTACCCTTGACTGCTTCTGCCTCCAATAGATTTCCTAAGCACTAGTGTTTTAAGGAACAGGTTAAAAAGAGAATCCTAATGTGATTTCTTGAGAATGGGTGTGTTCCTTATCTTATCCTAGTGTCTAAACTCTTCTCCATGGCTGAACCCCCAAATAATATTCCTTTACGTGCTAAGGGGTATGTAGAGAGTGGGATAGGTTTAATAACTACCCTAACCCTAACGCGTACCCTAACCCTAACCCGTACCCTAACCCTAACGCGTACCCTAATCCTAACCCGTACCCTAAACCGAGCCCTAACCCTAACACTAACCCTAACCCTAACCCTAGCCCATACCCTACGCCGTACCCGAACCCCTCCCCGAACCCGTACCCTAAGCCGTACCCTAAACCTAACCCTAACCCTAACCCTAACCCTAAGCTACCCTTGACTGCTTCTGCCTCCAATAGATTTCCTAAGCACTAGTGTTTTAAGGAACAGGTTAAAAAGAGAGTCCTAATGTGATTTCTTGAGAATGGGTGTGTTCCTTATCGTATCCTAGTGTCTAAACTCTTCTCCATGGCTGGACCCCCAAATAATATTCCTTTACGTGCTAAGGGGTATCTAGAGATTGGGATAGGTTAATAACTACCCTAACCCTAACGCGTACCCTAACCCTAACCCCTACCCTAAACCTAACGCATACCCTAATCCTAACCCGTACCCTAAACCGACCCCTAACCCTAACACTAACCCTAACCCTAACCCTAGCCCATACCCTACGCCGTACCCGAACCCCTCCCCGAACCCATACACTAAGCCGTACCCTAACCATAACCCTAACCCTAACCCTAACCGTAAGCTACCCTTGACTGCTTCTGCCTCCAATAGATTTCCTAAGCACTAGTGTTTTAAGGAACAGGTTAAAAAGAGAATCCTAATGTGATTTCTTGAGAATGGGTGTGTTCCTTATCTTATCCTAGTGTCTAAACTCTTCTCCATGGCTGGACCCCCAAATAATATTCCTTTACGTGCTAAGGGGTATCTAGAGAGTGGGATAGATTTAATAACTACCCTAACCGTAACGCGTACCCTAACTCTAACCCCTACCCTAACCCTAACGCGTACCCTAACCCTAACCCCTACCCTAACCCTAATGCGTACCCTAATCCTAACCCGTACCCTAAACCGAGCCCTAACCCTAACACTAACCCTAACCCTAACCCTAGCCCATACCCTACGCCGTACCCGAACCCCTCCCCGAACCCGTACCCTAAGCCGTACCCTAACCCTAACCCTAACCCTAACCCTAACCCTAAGCTACCCTTGACTGCTTCTGCCTCCAATAGATTTCCTAAGCACTAGTGTTTTAAGGAACAGGTTAAAAAGAGAGTCCTAATGTGATTTCTTGAGAATGGGTGTGTTCCTTATCGTATCCTAGTGTCTAAACTCTTCTCCATGGCTGGACCCCCAAATAATATTCCTTTACGTGCTAAGGGGTATCTAGAGATTGGGATAGGTTAATAACTACCCTAACCCTAACGCGTACCCTAACCCTAACCCCTACCCTAAACCTAACGCATACACTAATCTTAAACCGTACCCTAAACCGAGCCCTAACCCTAACACTAACCCTAACCCTAACCCTAGCCCATACCCTACGCCGTACCCGAACCCCTCCCCGAACCCGTACCCTAAGCCGTACCCTAACCCTAACCCTAACCCTAACCCTAACCCTAAGCTACCCTTGACTGCTTCTGCCTCCAATAGATTTCCTAAGCACTAGTGTTTTAAGGAACAGGTTAAAAAGAGAATCCTAATGTGATTTCTTGAGAATGGGTGTGTTCCTTATCTTATCCTAGTGTCTAAACTCTTCTCCATGGCTGGACCCCCAAATAATATTCCTTTACGTGCTAAGGGATATGTAGAGAGTGGGATAGATTTAATAACTACCCTAACCCTAACGCGTACCCTCACCCTAACCCCTACCCTAACCCTAACGCGTACCCTAACCCTAACCCCTACCCTAACCCTAACGCGTACCCTAATCCTAACCCGTACCCTAAACCGAGCCCTAACCCTAACACTAACCCTAACCCTAACCCTAGCCCATACCCTACGCCGTACCCGAACCCCTCCCCGAACCCGTACCCTAAGCCGTACCCTAACCCTAACCCTAACCCTAAGCTACCCTTGACTGCTTCTGCCTCCAATAGATTTCCTAAGCACTAGTGTTTTAAGGAACAGGTTAAAAAGAGAATCCTAATGTGATTTCTTGAGAATGGGTGTGTTCCTTATCGTATCCTAGTGTCTAAACTCTTCTCCATGGCTGGACCCACAAATAATATTCCTTTACGTGCTAAGGGGTATCTAGAGAGTGGGATAGGTTTAATAACTACCCTAACCCTAACGCGTACCCTAACCCTAACGCGTACCCTAACCCTAACGCGTACCGTAATCCTAACGCGTACCCTAAACCGAGCCCTAACCCTAACACTAACCCTAACCCTAACCCTAGCCCATACCCTACGCCGTACCCGAACCCCTCCACGAACCCGTACCCTAAGCCGTTCCCTAAACCTAACCCTAACCCTAACCCTAACCCTAAGCTACCCTTGACTGCTTCTGCCTCCAATAGATTTCCTAAGCACTAGTGTTTTAAGGAACAGGTTAAAAAGAGAATCCTAATGTGATTTCTTGACAATGGGTGTGTTCCTTATCTTATCCTACTGTCTAAACTCTTCTCCATGGCTGGAACCCCAAATAATATTCCTTTACGTGCTAAGGTGTATCTAGAGAGTGGGATAGGTTTAATAACTACCCTAACCCTAATGCGTACCCTAACCCTAACCCCTACCCTAACCCTAACGCGTACCCTAATCGTAACCCGTACCCTAAACCGAGCCCTAACCCTAACACTAACCCTAATCCTAACCCTAGCCCATACCCTATGCCGTACCCGAACCCCTCCCCGAACCCGTACCCTAAGCCGTACCCTAACCCTAACCCTAACCCTAACCCTAACCCTAAGCGACTCTTGACTGCTTCTGCCTCCAATAGATTTCCTAAGCACTAGTGTTTTAAGGAACAGGTTAAAAAGAGAATCCTAATGTGATTTCTTGAGAATGGGTGTGTTCCTTATCTTATCCTAGTGTCAAAACTCTTCTCCATGGCTGGACCCCCAAATAATATTCCTTGACGTGCTAAGGGGTATCTAGAGAGTGGGATAGGTTTAATAACTACCCTAACCCTAACGCGTACCCTAACCCTAACCCCTAACCTAACCCTAACGCGTACCCTATCCTAACCCATACCCTAAACCGAGCCCTAACCCTAACACTAACCCTAACCCTAACCCTAGACCATACCCTACGCCGTACCCGAAACCCTCCCCGAACCCATACCCTAAGCCGTACCCTAACCCTAACCCTAACCCTAACCCTAACCCTAAGCTACCCTTGACTGCTTCTGCCTCCAATAGATTTCCTAAGCACTAGTGTTTTAAGGAACAGGTTAAAAAGAGAGTCCTAATGTGATTTCTTGAAAATGGGTGTGTTCCTTTTCTTATCCTAGTGTCTAAACTCTTCTCCATGGCTGGACCCCCAAATAATATTCCTTTACGTGCTAAGGGGTATCTAGAGATTGGGATAGGTTTAATAACTACCCTAACCCTAACGCGTACCCTAAACCTAACCCCTACCCTAACCCTAACGCGTACCCTAATCCTAACGCGTACCCTAAACCGAGCCCTAACCCTAAAACTAACCCTAACCCTAACCCTAGCCCATACCCTACGCCGTACCCGAACCCCTCCCCGAACCCGTACCCTAAGCCGTACCCTAACCCTAACCCTAACCCTAACCCTAACCCTAAGCTACCCTTGACTGCTTCTGCCTCCAATAGATTTCCTAAGCACTAGTGTTTTAAGGAACAGGTTAAAAAGAGAATCCTAATGTGATTTCTTGAGAATGGGTGTGTTCCTTATCTTATCCTAGTGTCTAAACTCTTCTCCATGGCTGGACCCCCAAATAATATTCCTTTACGTGCTAAGGGGTATGTAGAGAGTGGGATAGGTTTAATAACTACCCTAACCCTAACGCGTACCCTAACCCTAACCCGTACCCTAACCCCAACGCGTACCCTAATCCTAACCCGTACCCTAAACCGAGCCCTAACCCTAACACTAACCCTAACCCTAACCCTAGCCCATACCCTACGCCGTACCCGAACCCCTCCCAGAACCCGTACCCTAAGCCGTACCCTAACCCTAACCCTAACCCTAACCCTAACCCTAAGCGACTCTTGACTGCTTCTGCCTCCAATAGATTTCCTAAGCACTAGTGTTTTAAGGAACAGGTTAAAAAGAGAATCCTAATGTGATTTCTTGAGAATGGGTGTGTTCCTTATCTTATCCTAGTGTCAAAACTCTTCTCCATGGCTGGACCCCCAAATAATATTCCTTTACGTGCTAAGGGGTATCTAGAGAGTGGGATAGGTTTAATAACTACCCTAACCCTAACGCGTACCCTAACCCTAACCCCTACCCTAAACCTAACGCGTACACTAATCCTAACCCGTACCCTAAACCGAGCCCTAACCCTAACACTAACCCTAAGCCTAACCCTAGCCCATACCCTACGCCGTACCCGAACCCCTCCCCGAACCCGTACCCTAAGCCGTACCCTAACACTAACCCTAACCCTAACCCTAACCCTAAGCTACCCTTGACTGCTTCTGCCTCCAATAGATTTCCTAAGCACTATTGTTTTAAGGAACAGGTTAAAAAGAGAGTCCTAATGTGATTTCTTGAGAATGGGTGTGTTCCTTATCTTATCCTAGTGTCTAAACTCTTCTCCATGGCTGGACCCCCAAATAATATTCCTTTACGTGCTAAGGGGTATCTAGAGATTGGGATAGGTTTAATAACTACCCTAACCCTAACGCGTACCCTAACCGTAACCCCTACCCTAACCCTAACCCCTACCCTAACCCTAACGCGTACCCTAACCCTAACCCCTACCCTAACCCTAACGCGTACCCTAATCCTAACCCGTACCCTAAACCGAGCCCTAACCCTAACACTAACCCTAACCCTAACCCTAGCCCATACCCTACGCCGTACCCGAACCCCTCCCCGAACCCGTACCCTAAGCCGTACCCTAACCCTAACCCTAACCCTAACCCTAACCCTAAGCGACTCTTGACTGCTTCTGCCTCCAATAGATTTCCTAAGCACTAGTGTTTTAAGGAACAGGTTAAAAAGAGAATCCTAATGTGATTTATTGAGAATGGGTGTGTTCCTTATCGTATCCTAGTGTCTAAACTCTTCTCCATGGCTGGACCCCCAAATAATATTCCTTTACGTGCTAAGGGGTATCTAGAGAGTGGGATAGGTTTAATAACTACCCTAACCCTAACGCGTACCCTAACCCTAACCCCTACCCTAACCCTAATGCGTACCCTAATCCTAACCCATACCCTAAACCGAGCCCTAACCCTAACACTAACCCTAACCCTAACCCTAGCCCATACCCTACGCCGTACCCGAACCCCTCCCCGAACCCGTACCCTAAGCCGTACCCTAACCCTAACCCTAACCCTAACCCTAACCCTAAGCTACCCTTGACTGCTTATGCCTCCAATAGATTTCCTAAGCACTAGTGTTTTAAGGAACAGGTTAAAAAGAGAGTCCTAATGTGATTTCTTGAAAATGGGTGTGTTCCTTTTCTTATCCTAGTGTCTAAACTCTTCTCCATGGCTGGACCCCCAAATAATATTCCTTTACGTGCTAAGGGGTATCTAGAGATTGGGATAGGTTTAATAACTACCCTAACCCTAACGCGTACCCTAAACCTAACCCCTACCCTAACCCTAACGCGTACCCTAATCCTAACGCGTACCCTAAACCGAGCCCTAACCCTAAAACTAACCCTAACCCTAACCCTAGCCCATACCCTACGCCGTACCCGAACCCCTCCCCGAACCCGTACCCTAAGCCGTACCCTAACCCTAACCCTAACCCTAACCCTAACCCTAAGCTACCCTTGACTGCTTCTGCCTCCAATAGATTTCCTAAGCACTAGTGTTTTAAGGAACAGGTTAAAAAGAGAATCCTAATGTGATTTCTTGAGAATGGGTGTGTTCCTTATCTTATCCTAGTGTCTAAACTCTTCTCCATGGCTGGACCCCCAAATAATATTCCTTTACGTGCTAAGGGGTATGTAGAGAGTGGGATAGGTTTAATAACTACCCTAACCCTAACGCGTACCCTAACCCTAACCCGTACCCTAACCCTAACGCGTACCCTAATCCTAACCCGTACCCTAAACCGAGCCCTAACCCTAACACTAACCCTAACCCTAACCCTAGCCCATACCGTACGCCGTACCCGAACCCCTCCCCGAACCCGTACCCTAAGCCGTACCCTAACCCTAACCCTAACCCTAACCCTAACCCTAAGCGACTCTTGACTGCTTCTGCCTCCAATAGATTTCCTAAGCACTAGTGTTTTAAGGAACAGGTTAAAAAGAGAATCCTAATGTGATTTCTTGAGAATGGGTGTGTTCCTTATCTTATCCTAGTGTCAAAACTCTTCTCCATGGCTGGACCCCCAAATAATATTCCTTTACGTGCTAAGGGGTATCTAGAGAGTGGGATAGGTTTAATAACTACCCTAACCCTAACGCGTACCCTAACCCTAACCCCTACCCTAACCCTAACGCGTACCCTAACCCTAACCCCTACCCTAAACCGAGCCCTAACCCTAACACTAACCCTAACCCTAAACCTAGCCCATACCCTACGCCGTACCCGAACCCCTCCCCGAACCCGTACCCTAAGCCGTACCCTAACACTAACCCTAACCCTAACCCTAACCCTAAGCTACCCTTGACTGCTTCTGCCTCCAATAGATTTCCTAAGCACTATTGTTTTAAGGAACAGGTTAAAAAGAGAGTCCTAATGTGATTTCTTGAGAATGGGTGTGTTCCTTATCTTATCCTAGTGTATAAACTCTTCTCCATGGCTGGACCCCCAAATAATATTCCTTTACGTGCTAAGGGGTATCTAGAGATTGGGATAGGTTTAATAACTACCCTAACCCTAACGCGTACCCTAACCGTAACCCCTACCCTCACCCTAACCCCTACCCTAACCCTAACGCGTACCCTAACCCTAACCCCTACCCTAACCCTAACGCGTACCCTAATCCTAACCCGTACCCTAAACCGAGCCCTAACCCTAACACTAACCCTAACCCTAACCCTAGCCCATACCCTACGCCGTACCCGAACCCCTCCCCGAACCCGTACCCTAAGCCGTACCCTAACCCTAACCCTAACCCTAACCCTAACCCTAAGCGACTCTTGACTGCTTCTGCCTCCAATAGATTTCCTAAGCACTAGTGTTTTAAGGAACAGGTTAAAAAGAGAATCCTAATGTGATTTCTTGAGAATGGGTGTGTTCCTTATCTTATCCTAGTGTCTAAACTCTTCTCCATGGCTGGACCCCCAAATAATATTCCTTTACGTGCTAAGGGGTATCTAGAGAGTGGGATAGGTTTAATAACTACCCTAACCCTAACGCGTACCCTAACCCTAACCCCTACACTAACCCTAACGCGTATCCTAATCCTAACCCGTACCCTAAACCGAGCCCTAACCCTAACACTAACCCTAACCCTAACCCTAGCCCATACCCTACGCCGTACCCGAACCCCGCCCCGAACCTGTACCCTAAGCCGTACCCTAACCCTAACCCTAACCCTAACCCTAACCCTAAGCTACCCTTGACTGCTTCTGCCTCCAATAGATTTCCTAAGCACTAGTGTTTTAAGGAACAGGTTAAATAGAGAATCCTAATGTGATTTCTTGAGAATGGGTGTGTTCCTTATCGTATCCTAGTGTCTAAACTCTTCTCCATGGCTGGACCCCCAAATAATATTCCTTTACTTGCTAAGGGGTATCTAGAGATTGGGATAGGTTTAATAACTACCCTAACCCTAACGCGTACCCTAAACCTAACCCCTACCCTAACCCTAACGCGTACCCTAATCCTAACGCATACCCTAAACCGAGCCCTAACCCTAACACTAACCCTAACCCTAACCCTAGCCCATACCCTACGCCATACCCGAACCCCTCCCCGAACCCGTACCCTAAGCCGTACCCTAACCCTAACCCTAACCCTAACCCTAACCCTAAGCTACCCTTGACTGCTTCTGCCTCCAATAGATTTCCTAAACACTAGTGTTTTAAGGAACAGGTTAAAAAGAGAATCCTAATGTGATTTCTTGAGAATGGGTGTGTTCCTTATCTTATCCTAGTGTCTAAACTCTTCTCCATGGCTGGACCCCCAAATAATATTCCTTTACGTGCTAAGGGGTATGTAGAGAGTGGGATAGGTTTAATAACTACCCTAACCCTAACGCGTACCCTAACCCTAACCCGTACCCTAACCCTAACGCGTACCCTAATCCTAACCCGTACCCTAAACCGAGCCCTAACCCTAACACTAACCCTAACCCTAACCCTAGCCCATACCCTACGCCGTACCCAAACCCCTCCCCGAACCCGTACCCTAAGCCGTACCCTAACCCTAACCCTAACCCTAACCCTAACCCTAAGCGACTCTTGACTGCTTCTGCCTCCAATAGATTTCCTAAGCACTAGTGTTTTAAGGAACAGGTTAAAAAGAGAATCCTAATGTGATTTCTTGAGAATGGGTGTGTTCCTTATCTTATCCTAGTGTCAAAACTCTTCTCCATGGCTGGACCCCCAAATAATATTCCTTTACGTGCTAAGGGGTATCTAGAGAGTGGGATAGGTTTAATAACTACCCTAACCCTAACGCGTACCCTAACCCTAACCCCTACCCTAACCCTAACGCGTACCCTAACCCTAACCCCTACCCTAAACCGAGCCCTAACCCTAACACTAACCCTAACCCTAACCCTAGCCCATACCCTACGCCGTACCCGAACCCCTCCCCGAACCCGTACCCTAAGCCGTACCCTAACACTAACCCTAACCCTAACCCTAACCCTAAGCTACCCTTGACTGCTTCTGCCTCCAATAGATTTCCTAAGCACTATTGTTTTAAGGAACAGGTTAAAAAGAGAGTCCTAATGTGATTTCTTGAGAATGGGTGTGTTCCTTATCTTATCCTAGTGTATAAACTCTTCTCCATGGCTGGACCCCCAAATAATATTCCTTTACGTGCTAAGGGGTATCTAGAGATTGGGATAGGTTTAATAACTACCCTAACCCTAACGCGTACCCTAACCGTAACCCCTACCCTCACCCTAACCCCTACCCTAACCCTAACGCGTACCCTAACCCTAACCCCTACCCTAACCCTAACGCGTACCCTAATCCTAACCCGTACCCTAAACCGAGCCCTAACCCTAACACTAACCCTAACCCTAACCCTAGCCCATACCCTACGCCGTACCCGAACCCCTCCCCGAACCCGTACCCTAAGCCGTACCCTAACCCTAACCCTAACCCTAACCCTAACCCTAAGCGACTCTTGACTGCTTCTGCCTCCAATAGATTTCCTAAGCACTAGTGTTTTAAGGAACAGGTTAAAAAGAGAATCCTAATGTGATTTCTTGAGAATGGGTGTGTTCCTTATCTTATCCTAGTGTCTAAACTCTTCTCCATGGCTGGACCCCCAAATAATATTCCTTTACGTGCTAAGGGGTATCTAGAGAGTGGGATAGGTTTAATAACTACCCTAACCCTAACGCGTACCCTAACCCTAACCCCTACCCTAACCCTAACGCGTATCCTAATCCTAACCCGTACCCTAAACCGAGCCCTAACCCTAACACTAACCCTAACCCTAACCCTAACCCATACCCTACGCCGTATCCGAACCCCTCCCCGAACCTGTACCCTAAGCCGTACCCTAACCCTAACCCTAACCCTAACCCTAACCCTAAGCTACCCTTGACTGCTTCTGCCTCCAATAGATTTCCTAAGCACTAGTGTTTTAAGGAACAGGTTAAAAAGAGAATCCTAATGTGATTTCTTGAGAATGGGTGTGTTCCTTATCGTATCCTAGTGTCTAAACTCTTCTCCATGGCTGGACCCCCAAATAATATTCCTTTACGTGCTAAGGGGTATCTAGAGAGTGGGATAGGTTTAATAACTATCCTAACCCTAACGCGTACCCTAACCCTAACCCCTACCCTAACCCTAACGCGTACCCTAATCCTAACCCGTACCCTAAACCGAGCCCTAACCCTAACACTAACCTTAACCCTAACCCTAGCCCATACCCTACGCCGTACCCGAACCCCTCCCCGAACCCGTACCCTAAGCCGTACCCTAACCCTAACCCTAACCCTAACCCTAACCCTAAGCTACCCTTGACTGCTTCTGCCTCCAATAGATTTCCTAAGCACTAGTGTTTTAAGGAACAGGTTAAAAAGAGAGTCCTAATGTGATTTCTTGAGAATGGGTGTGTTCCTTATCTTATCCTAGTGTCTAAACTCTTCTCCATGGCTGGACCCCCAAATAATATTCCTTTACGTGCTAAGGGGTATCTAGAGATTGGGATAGGTTTAATAACTACCCTAACCCTAACGCGTACCCTAAACCTAACCCCTACCCTAACCCTAACGCGTACCCTAATCCTAACGCGTACCCTAAACCGAGCCCTAACCCTAACACTAACCCTAACCCTAACCCTAGCCCATACCCTACGCCATACCCGAACCCCTCCCCGAACCCGTACCCTAAGCCGTACCCTAACCCTAACCCTAACCCTAACTCTAACCCTAAGCTACCCTTGACTGCTTCTGCCTCCAATAGATTTCCTAAACACTAGTGTTTTAAGGAACAGGTTAAAAAGAGAATCCTAATGTGATTTCTTGAGAATGGGTGTGTTCCTTATCTTATCCTAGTGTCTAAACTCTTCTCCATGGCTGGACCCCCAAATAATATTCCTTTACGTGCTAAGGGGTATGTAGAGAGTGGGATAGGTTTAATAACTACCCTAACCCTAACGCGTACCCTAACCCTAACCCCTACCCTAACCCTAACGCGTTCCCTAATCCTAACCCGTACCCTAAACCTAGCCCTAACCCTAACACTAACCCTAACCCTAACCCTAGCCCATACCCTACGCCGTACCCGAACCCCTCCCCGAACCCGTACCCTAAGCCGTACCCTAACCCTAACCCTAACCCTAACCCTTACCCTAAGCTACCCTTGACTGCTTCTGCCTCCAATAGATTTCCTAAGCACTAGTGTTTTAAGAAACAGGTTAAAAAGAGAGTCCTAATGTGATTTCTTGAGAATGGGTGTGTTCCTTATGTTATCCTAGTGTCTAAACTCTTCTCCATGGCTGGACCCCCAAATAATATTCCTTTACGTGCTAAGGGGTATCTAGAGATTGGGATAGATTTAATAACTACCCTAACCCTAACGCGTACCCTAACCCTAACCCCTACCCTAACCCTAACGTGTACCCTAATCCTAACGCGTACCCTAAACCGAGCCCTAACCCTAATACTAACCCTAACCCTAACCCTAGCCCATACCCTACGCCGTACCCGAACCCCTCCCCGAACCCGTACCCTAGGCCGTACCCTAACCCTAACCCTAACCCTAACCCTAACCCTAAGCGACTCTTGACTGCTTCTGCCTCCAATAGATTTCCTAAGCACTAGTGTTTTAAGGAACAGGTTAAAAAGCGAATCCTAATGTGATTTCTTGAGAATGGGTGTGTTCCTTATCTTATCCTAGTGTCAAAACTCTTCTCCATGGCTGGACCCCCAAATAATATTCCTTGACGTGCTAAGGGGTATCTAGAGAGTGGGATAGGTTTAATAACTACCCTAAACCTAACGCGTACACTAACCCTAACCCCTACCCTAACCCTAACGCGTACCCTAATCCTAACCCGTACCCTAAACCGAGCCCTAACCCTAACACTAACCCTAGCCCATACCCTACGCCGTAACCGAACCCCTCCCCGAACCCGTATCCTAAGCCGTACCCTAACCCTAACCCTAACCCTAACCCTAACCCTAAGCTACCCTTGACTGCTTCTGCCTCCAATAGATTTCCTAAGCACTAGTGTTTTAAGGAACAGGTTAAAAAGAGAGTCCTAATGTGATTTCTTGAAAATGGGTGTGTTTCTTTTCTTATCCTAGTGTCTAAACTCTTCTCCATGGCTGGACCCCCAAATAATATTCCTTTACGTGCTAAGGGGTATCTAGAGATTGGGATAGGTTTAATAACTACCCTAACCCTAACGCGTACCCTAAACCTAACCCCTACCCTAACCCTAACGCGTACCCTAATCCTAACGCGTACCCTAAACCGAGCCCTAACCCTAAAACTAACCCTAACCCTAACCCTAGCCCATACCCTACGCCGTACCCGAACCCCTCCCCGAACCTGTACCCTAAGCCGTACCCTAACCCTAACCCTAACCCTAACCCTAACCCTAAGCTACCCTTGACTGCTTCTGCCTCCAATAGATTTCCTAAGCACTAGTGTTTTAAGGAACAGGTTAAAAAGAGAATCCTAATGTGATTTCTTGAGAATGGGTGTGTTCCTTATCTTATCCTAGTGTCTAAACTCTTCTCCATGGCTGGACCCCCAAATAATATTCCTTTACGTGCTAAGGGGTATGTAGAGAGTGGTATAGGTTTAATAACTACCCTAACCCTAACGCGTACCCTAACCCTAACCCGTACCCTAACCCTAACGCGTACCCTAATCCTAAACCGTACCCTAAACCGAGCCCTAACCCTAACACTAACCCTAACCCTAACCCTAGCCCATACCCTACGCCGTACCCGAACCCCTCCCCGAACCCGTACCCTAAGCCGTACCCTAACCCTAACCCTAACCCTAACCCTAACCCTAAGCGACTCTTGACTGCTTCTGCCTCCAATAGATTTCCTAAGCACTAGTGTTTTAAGGAACAGGTTAAAAAGAGAATCCTAATGTGATTTCTTGAGAATGGGTGTGTTCCTTATCTTATCCTAGTGTCAAAACTCTTCACCATGGCTGGACCCCCAAATAATATTCCTTTACGTGCTAAGGGGTATCTAGAGAGTGGGATAGGTTTAATAACTACCCTAACCCTAACGCGTACCCTAACCCTAACCCCTACCCTAACCCTAACGCGTACCCTAATCCTAACCCGTACCCTAAACCGAGCCCTAACCCTAACACTAACCCTAACCCTAACCCTAGCCCATACCCTACGCCGTACCCGAACCCCTCCCCGAACCCGTACCCTAGGCCGTACCCTAACACTAACCCTAACCCTAACCCTAACCCTAAGCTACCCTTGACTGCTTCTGCCTCCAATAGATTTCCTAAGCACTATTGTTTTAAGGAACAGGTTAAAAAGAGAGTCCTAATGTGATTTCTTGAGAATGGGTGTGTTCCTTATCTTATCCTAGTGTCTAAACTCTTCTCCATGGCTGGACCCCCAAATAATATTCCTTTACGTGCTAAGGGGTATCTAGAGATTGGGATAGGTTTAATAACTACCCTAACCCTAACGCGTACCCTAACCATAACCCCTACCCTAACCCTAACCCCTACCCTAACCCTAACGCGTACCCTAACCCTAACCCCTACCCTAACCCTAACGCGTACCCTAATCCTAACCCGTACCCTAAACCGAGCCCTAACCCTAACACTAACCCTAACCCTAACCCTAGCCCATACCCTACGCCGTACCCGAACCCCTCCCCGAACCCGTACCCTAAGCCGTACCCTAACCCTAACCCTAACCCTAACCCTAACCCTAAGCGACTCTTGACTGCTTCTGCCTCCAATAGATTTCCTAAGCACTAGTGTTTTAAGGAACAGGTTAAAAAGAGAATCCTAATGTGATTTCTTGAGAATGGGTGTGTTCCTTATCTTATCCTAGTGTCTAAACTCTTCTCCATGGCTGGACCCCCAAATAATATTCCTTTACGTGCTAAGGGGTATCTAGAGAGTGGGATAGGTTTAATAACTACCCTAACCCTAATGCGTACCCTAACCCTAACCCCTACCCTAACCCTAACGCGTACCCTAATCGTAACCCGTACCCTAAACCGAGCCCTAACCCTAACACTAACCCTAACCCTAACCCTAGCCCATACCCTACGCCGTACCTGAACCCCTCCCCGAAACCGTACCCTAAGCCGTACCCTAACCCTAACCCTAACCCTAAACCTAACCCTAAGCGACTCTTGACTGCTTCTGCCTCCAATAGATTTCCTAAGCACTAGTGTTTTAAGGAACAGGTTAAAAAGAGAATCCTAATGTGATTTCTTGAGAATGGGTGTGTTCCTTATCTTATCCTAGTGTCAAAACTCTTCTCCATGGCTGGACCCCCAAATAATATTCCTTTACGTGCTAAGGGGTATCTAGAGAGTGGGATAGGTTTAATAACTACCCTAACCCTAACGCGTACCCTAACCCTAACCCCTAACCTAACCCTAACGCGTACCCTAATCCTAACCCATACCCTAAACCGAGCCCTAACCCTAACACTAACCCTAACCCTAACCCTAGACCATACCCTACGCCGTACCCGAAACCCTCCCCGAACCCATACCCTAAGCCGTACCCTAACCCTAACCCTAACCCTAACCCTAACCCTAAGCTACCCTTGACTGCTTCTGCCTCCAATAGATTTCCTAAGCACTAGTGTTTTAAGGAACAGGTTAAAAAGAGAATCCTAATGTGATTTATTGAGAATGGGTGTGTTCCTTATCGTATCCTAGTGTCTAAACTCTTCTCCATGGCTGGACCCCCAAATAATATTCCTTTACGTGCTAAGGGGTATCTAGAGAGTGGGATAGGTTTAATAACTACCCTAACCCTAACGCGTACCCTAACCCTAACCCCTACCCTAACCCTAATGCGTACCCTAATCCTAACCCGTACCCTAAACCGAGCCCTAACCCTAACACTAACCCTAACCCTAACCCTAGCCCATACCCTACGCCGTACCCGAACCCCTCCCCGAACCCGTACCCTAAGCCGTACCCTAACCCTAACCCTAACCCTAACCCTAACCCTAAGCTACCCTTGACTGCTTCTGCCTCCAATAGATTTCCTAAGCACTAGTGTTTTAAGGAACAGGTTAAAAAGAGAGTCCTAATGTGATTTCTTGAAAATGGGTGTGTTCCTTTTCTTATCCTAGTGTCTAAACTCTTCTCCATGGCTGGACCCCCAAATAATATTCCTTTACGTGCTAAGGGGTATGTAGAGAGTGGGATAGGTTTAATAACTACCCTCACCCTAACGCGTACCCTAACCCTAACCCGTACCCTAACCCTAACGCGTACCCTAAAACTAACCCGTACCCTAAACCGAGCCCTAACCCTAACACTAACCCTAACCCTAACCCTAGCCCATACCGTACGCCGTACCCGAACCCCTCCCCGAACCCGTACCCTAAGCCGTACCCTAACCCTAACCCTAACCCTAACCCTAACCCTAAGCGACTCTTGACTGCTTCTGCCTCCAATAGATTTCCTAAGCACTAGTGTTTTAAGGAACAGGTTAAAAAGAGAATCCTAATGTGATTTCTTGAGAATGGGTGTGTTCCTTATCTTATCCTAGTGTCAAAACTCTTCTCAATGGCTGGACCCCCAAATAATATTCCTTTACGTGCTAAGGGGTATCTAGAGAGTGGGATAGGTTTAATAACTACCCTAACCCTAACGCGTACCCTAACCCTAACCCCTACCCTAACACTAACGCGTACCCTAATCCTAACCCGTACCCTAAACCGAGCCCTAACCCTAACACTAACCCTAACCCTAACCCTAGCCCATACGCTACGCCGTACCCGAATCCCTCCCCGAACCCGTACCCTAAGCCGTACCCTAACACTAACCCTAACCCTAACCCTAACCCTAAGCTACCCTTGACTGCTTCTGCCTCCAATAGATTTCCTAAGCACTATTGTTTTAAGGAACAGGTTAAAAAGAGAGTCCTAATGTGATTTCTTGAGAATGGGTGTGTTCCTTATCTTATCCTAGTGTCTAAACTCTTCTCCATGGCTGGACCCCCAAATAATATTCCTTTACGTGCTAAGGGGTATCTAGAGATTGGGATAGGTTTAATAACTACCCTAACCCTAACGCGTACCCTAACCGTAACCCCTACCCTAACCCTAACCCCTACCCTAACCCTAACGCGTACCCTAACCCTAACCCCTACCCTAACCCTAACGCGTACCCTAATCCTAACCCGTACCCTAAACCGAGCCCTAACCCTAACACTAACCCTAACCCTAACCCTAGCCCATACCCTACGCCGTACCCGAACCCCTCCCCGAACCCGTACCCTAAGCCGTACCCTAACCCTAACCCTAACCCTAACCCTAACCCTAAGCGACTCTTGACTGCTTCTGCCTCCAATAGATTTCCTAAGCACTAGTGTTTTAAGGAACAGGTTAAAAAGAGAATCCTAATGTGATTTCTTGAGAATGGGTGTGTTCCTTATCTTATCCTAGTGTCTAAACTCTTCTCCATGGCTGGACCCCCAAATAATATTCCTTTACGTGCTAAGGGGTATCTAGAGTGTGGGATAGGTTTAATAACTACCCTAACCCTAACGCGTACCCTAACCCTAACCCCTACCCTAACCCTAACGCGTATCCTAATCCTAACCCGTACCCTAAACCGAGCCCTAACCCTAACACTAACCCTAACCCTAACCCTAGCCCATACCCTACGCCGTACCCGAACCCCGCCCCGAACCTGTACCCTAAGCCGTACCCTAACCCTAACCCTAACCCTAACCCTAACCCTAAGCTACCCTTGACTGCTTCTGCCTCCAATAGATTTCCTAAGCACTAGTGTTTTAAGGAACAGGTTAAATAGAGAATCCTAATGTGATTTCTTGAGAATGGGTGTGTTCCTTATCGTATCCTAGTGTCTAAACTCTTCTCCATGGCTGGACCCCCAAATAATATTCCTTTACGTGCTAAGGGGTATCTAGAGATTGGGATAGGTTTAATAACTACCCTAACCCTAACGCGTACCCTAAACCTAACCCCTACCCTAACCCTAACGCGTACCCTAATCCTAACGCGTACCCTAAACCGAGCCCTAACCCTAACACTAACCCTAACCCTAACCCTAGCCCATACCCTACGCCATACCCGAACCCCTCCCCGAACCCGTACCCTAAGCCGTACCCTAACCCTAACCCTAACCCTAACCCTAACCCTAAGCTACCCTTGACTGCTTCTGCCTCCAATAGATTTCCTAAACACTAGTGTTTTAAGGAACAGGTTAAAAAGAGAATCCTAATGTGATTTCTTGAGAATGGGTGTGTTCTTTATCTTATCCTAGTGTCTAAACTCTTCTCCATGGCTGGACCCCCAAATAATATTCCTTTACGTGCTAAGGGGTATGTAGAGAGTGGGATAGGTTTAATAACTACCCTAACCCTAACGCGTACCCTAACCCTAACCCGTACCCTAACCCTAACGCGTACCCTAATCCTAACCTGTACCCTAAACCGAGCCCTAACCCTAACACTAACCCTAACCCTAACCCTAGCCCATACCCTACGCCGTACCCGAACCCCTCCCCGAACCCGTACCCTAAGCCGTACCCTAACCCTAACCCTAACCCTAACCCTAACCCTAAGCGACTCTTGACTGCTTCTGCCTCCAATAGATTTCCTAAGCACTAGTGTTTTAAGGAACAGGTTAAAAAGAGAATCCTAATGTGATTTCTTGAGAATGGGTGTGTTCCTTATCTTATCCTAGTGTCAAAACTCTTCTCCATGGCTGGACCCCCAAATAATATTCCTTTACGTGCTAAGGGGTATCTAGAGAGTGGGATAGGTTTAATAACTACCCTAACCCTAACGCGTACCCTAACCCTAACCCCTACCCTAACCCTAACGCGTACCCTAATCCTAACCCGTACCCTAAACCGAGCCCTAACCCTAACACTAACCCTAACCCTAACCCTAGCCCATACCCTACGCCGTACCCGAACCCCTCCCCGAACCCGTACCCTAAGCCGTACCCTAACACTAACCCTAACCCTAACCCTAACCCTAAGCTACCCTTGACTGCTTCTGCCTCCAATAGATTTCCTAAGCACTATTGTTTTAAGGAACAGGTTAAAAAGAGAGTCCTAATGTGATTTCTTGAGAATGGGTGTGTTCCTTATCTTATCCTAGTGTCTAAACTCTTCTCCATGGCTGGACCCCCAAATAATATTCCTTTACGTGCTAAGGGGTATCTAGAGATTGGGATAGGTTTAATAACTACCCTAACCCTAACGCGTACCCTAACCGTAACCCCTACCCTAACCCTAACCCCTACCCTAACCCTAACGCGTACCCTAACCCTAACCCCTACCCTAACCCTAACGCGTACCCTAATCCTAACCCGTACCCTAAACCGAGCCCTAACCCTAACACTAACCCTAACCCTAACCCTAGCCCATACCCTACGCCGTACCCGAACCCCTCCCCGAACCCGTACCCTAAGCCGTACCCTAACCCTAACCCTAACCCTAAGCGACTCTTGACTGCTTCTGCCTCAAATAGATTTCCTAAGCACTAGTGTTTTAAGGAACAGGTTAAAAAGAGAATCCTAATGTGATTTCTTGAGAATGGGTGTGTTCCTTATCTTATCCTAGTGTCTAAACTCTTCTCCATGGCTGGACCCCCAAATAACATTCCTTTACGTGCTAAGGGGTATCTAGAAAGTGGGATAGGTTTAATAACTACCCTAACCCTAACGCGTACCCTAACCCTAACCCCTACCCTAACCCTAACGCGTATCCTAATCCTAACCCGTACCCTAAACCGAGCCCTAACCCTAACACTAACCCTAACCCTAACCCTAGCCCATACCCTACGCCGTACCCGAACCCCGCCCCGAACCTGTACCCTAAGCCGTACCCTAACCCTAACCCTAACCCTAACCCTAACCCTAAGCTACCCTTGACTGCTTCTGCCTCCAATAGATTTCCTAAGCACTAGTGTTTTAAGGAACAGGTTAAATAGAGAATCCTAATGTGATTTCTTGAGAATGGGTGTGTTCCTTATCGTATCCTAGTGTCTAAACTCTTCTCCATGGCTGGACCCCCAAATAATATTCCTTTACGTGCTAAGGGGTATCTAGAAATTGGGATAGGTTTAATAACTACCCTAACCCTAACGCGTACCCTAAACCTAACCCCTACCCTAACCCTAACGCGTACCCTAATCCTAACGCGTACCCTAAACCGAGCCCTAACCCCAACACTAACCCTAACCCTAACCCTAGCCCATACCCTACGCCATACCCGAACCCCTCCCCGAACCCGTACCCTAAGCCGTACCCTAACCCTAACCCTAACCCTAACCCTAACCCTAAGCTACCCTTGACTGCTTCTGCCTCCAATAGATTTCCTAAACACTAGTGTTTTAAGGAACAGGTTAAAAAGAGAATCCTAATGTGATTTCTTGAGAATGGGTGTGTTCCTTATCTTATCCTAGTGTCTAAACTCTTCTCCATGGCTGGACCCCCAAATAATATTCCTTTACGTGCTAAGGGGTATGTAGAGAGTGGGATAGGTTTAATAACTCCCCTAACCCTAACGCGTACCCTAACCCTAACCCGTACCCTAACCCTAACGCGTACCCTAATCCTAACCTGTACCCTAAACCGAGCCCTAACCCTAACACTAACCCTAACCCTAACCCTAGCCCATACCCTACGCCGTACCCGAACCCCTCCCCGAACCCGTACCCTAAGCCGTACCCTAACCCTACCCCTAACCCTAACCCTAACCCTAAGCGACTCTTGACTGCTTCTGCCTCCAATAGATTTCCTAAGCACTAGTGTTTTAAGGAACAGGTTAAAAAGAGAATCCTAATGTGATTTCTTGAGAATGGGTGTGTTCCTTATCTTATCCTAGTGTCAAAACTCTTCTCCATGGCTGGACCCCCAAATAATATTCCTTTACGTGCTAAGGGGTATCTAGAGAGTGGGATAGGTTTAATAACTACCCTAACCCTAACGCGTACCCTAACCCTAACCCCTACCCTAACCCTAACGCGTACCCTAATCCTAACCCGTACCCTAAACCGAGCCCTAACCCTAACACTAACCCTAACCCTAACCCTAGCCCATACCCTACGCCGTACCCGAACCCCTCCCCGAACCCGTACCCTAAGCCGTACCCTAACACTAACCCTAACCCTAACCCTAACCCTAAGCTACCCTTGACTGCTTCTGCCTCCAATAGATTTCCTAAGCACTATTGTTTTAAGGAACAGGTTAAAAAGAGTGTCCTAATGTGATTTCTTGAGAATGGGTGTGTTCCTTATCTTATCCTAGTGTCTAAACTCTTCTCCATGGCTGGACCCCCAAATAATATTCCTTTACGTGCTAAGGGGTATCTAGAGATTGGGATAGGTTTAATAACTACCCTAACCCTAACGCGTACCCTAACCGTAACCCCTACCCTAACCCTAACCCCTACCCTAACCCTAACGCGTACCCTAACCCTAACCCCTACCCTAACCCTAACGCGTACCCTAATCCTAACCCGTACCCTAAACCGAGCCCTAACCCTAAAACTAACCCTAACCCTAACCCTAGCCCATACCCTACGCCGTACCCGAAACCCTCCCCGAACCCGTAACCTAAGCCGTACCCTAACCCTAACCCTAACCCTAACCCTAACCCTAAGCGACTCTTGACTGCTTCTGCCTCCAATAGATTTCCTAAGCACTATTGTTTTAAGGAACAGGTTAAAAAGAGAATCCTAATGTGATTTCTTGAGAATGGGTGTGTTCCTTATCTTATCCTAGTGTCTAAACTCTTCTCCATGGCTGGACCCCCAAATAATATTCCTTTACGTGCTAAGGGGTATCTAGAGAGTGGGATAGGTTTAATAACTACCCTAACCCTAACGCGTACCCTAACCCTAACCCCTACCCTAACCCTAACGCGTACCCTAATCCTAACCCGTACCCTAAACCGAGCCCTAACCCTAACACTAACCCTAACCCTAACCCTAGCCCATACCCTACGCCGTACCAGAACCCCTCCCCGAACCCGTACCCTAAGCCGTACCCTAACCCTAACCCTAACCCTAACACTAACCCTAAGCGACCCTTGACTGCTTCTGCCTCCAATAGATTTCCTAAGCACTAGTGTTTTAAGGAACAGGTTAAAAAGAGAGTCCTAATGTGATTTATTGAGAATGGGTGTGTTCCTTATCTTATCCTAGTGTCTAAACTCTTCTCCATGGCTGGACCCCCAAATAATATTCCTTTACGTGCTAAGGGGTATCTAGAGATTGGAATAGGTTTAATAACTACCCTAACCCTAACGCGTACCCTAAACCTAACCCCTACCCTAACCCTAACGCGTACCCTAATCCTAACGCGTACCCTAAACCGAGCCCTAACCCTAACACTAACCCTAACCCTAACCCTAGCCCATACCCTACGCCATACCCGAACCCCTCCCCGAACCCGTACCCTAAGCCGTACCCTAACCCTAACCCTAACCCTAACCCTAACCCTAAGCTACCCTTGACTGCTTCTGCCTCCAATAGATTTCCTAAACACTAGTGTTTTAAGGAACAGGTTAAAAAGAGAATCCTAATGTGATTTCTTGAGAATGGGTGTGTTCCTTATCTTATCCTAGTGTCTAAACTCTTCTCCATGGCTGGACCCCCAAATAATATTCCTTTACGTGCTAAGGGGTATGTAGAGAGTGGGATAGGTTTAATAACTACCCTAACCCTAACGCGTACCCTAACCCTAACCCCTACCCTAACCCTAACGCGTACCCTAACCCTAACCCCTACCCTAACCCTAACGCGTACCCTAATCCTAACCCGTAACCTAAACCGAGCCCTAACCCTAACACTAACCCTAACCCTAACCCTAGCCCATACCCTACGCCGTACCCGAACCCCTCCCCGAACCCGTACCCTAAGCCGTAACCTAAACCTAACCCTAACCCTAACCCTAACCCTAAGCTACCCTTGACTGCTTCTGCCTCCAATAGATTTCCTAAGCACTAGTGTTTTAAGGAACAGGTTAAAAAGAGAATCCTAATGTGATTTCTTGAGAATGGGTGTGTTCCTTATCTTATCCTAGTGTCTAAACTCTTCTCCATGGCTGGACCCCCAAATAATATTCCTTTACGTGCTAAGGGGTGTGTAGAGAGTGGGATAGGTTTAATAACTACCCTAACCCTAACGCGTACCCTAACCCTAACCCCTACCCTAACCCTAACGCGTACCCTAATCCTAACCCGTACCCTAAACCGAGCCCTAACCCTAACACTAACCCTAACCCTAACCCTAGCCCATACCCTACGCCGTACCCGAACCGCTCCCCGAACCCGTACCCTAAGCCGTACCCTAACCCTAACCCTAACCCTAACTCTAACCCTAAGCTACCCTTGACTGCTTCTGCCTCCAATAGATTTCCTAAGCACTAGTGTTTTAAGGAACAGGTTAAAAAGAGAGTCCTAATGTGATTTCTTGAGAATGGGTGTGTTCCTTATCGTATCCTAGTGTCTAAACTCTTCTCCATGGCTGGACCCCCAAATAATATTCCTTTACGTGCTAAGGGGTATCTAGAGATTGGGATAGGTTAATAACTACCCTAACCCTAACGCGTACCCTAACCCTAACGCCTACCCTAAACCTAACGCATACACTAATCTTAAACCGTACCCTAAACCGAGCCCTAACCCTAACACTAACCCTAACCCTAACCCTAGCCCATACCCTACGCCGTACCCGAACCCCTCCCCGAACCCGTACCCTAAGCCGTACCCTAACCCTAACCCTAACCCTAACCCTAACCCTAAGCTACCCTTGACTGCTTCTGCCTCCAATAGATTTCCTAAGCACTAGTGTTTTAAGGAACAGGTTAAAAAGAGAATCCTAATGTGATTTCTTGAGAATGGGTGTGTTCCTTATCTTATCCTAGTGTCTAAACTCTTCTCCATGGCTGGACCCCCAAATAATATTCCTTTACGTGCTAAGGGGTATGTAGAGAGTGGGATAGGTTTAATAACTACCCTAACCCTAACGCGTACCCTAACCCTAACCCGTACCCTAACCCTAACGCGTACCCTAATCCTAACCCGTACCCTAAACCGAGCCCTAACCCTAACACTAACCCTAACCCTAACCCTAGCCCATACCCTACGCCGTACCCGAACCCCTCCCTGAACCCGTACCCTAAGCCGTACCCTAAACCTAACCCTAACCCTAACCCTAACCCTAAGCTACCCTTGACTGCTTCTGCCTCCAATAGATTTCCTAAGCACTAGTGTTTTAAGGAACAGGTTAAAAAGAGAATCCTAATGTGATTTCTTGAGAATGGGTGTGTTCCTTATCTTATCCTAGTGTCTAAACTCTTCTCCATGGCTGGACCCCCAAATAATATTCCTTTACGTGCTAAGGGGTGTGTAGAGAGTGGGATAGGTTTAATAACTACCCTAACCCTAACGCGTACCCTAACCCTAACCCCTACCCTAACCCTAACGCGTACCCTAATCCTAACCCGTACCCTAAACCGAGCCCTAACCCTAACACTAACCCTAACCCTAACCCTAGCCCATACCCTACGCCGTACCCGAACCGCTCCCCGAACCCGTACCCTAAGCCGTACCCTAACCCTAACCCTAACCCTAACCCTAACCCTAAGCTACCCTTGACTGCTTCTGCCTCCAATAGATTTCCTAAGCACTAGTGTTTTAAGGAACAGGATAAAAAGAGAGTCCTAATGTGATTTCTTGAGAATGGGTGTGTTCCTTATCGTATCCTAGTGTCTAAACTCTTCTCCATGGCTGGACCCCCAAATAATATTCCTTTACGTGCTAAGGGGTATCTAGAGAGTGGGATAGATTTAATAACTACCCTAACCCTAATGCGTACCCTCACCCTAACCCCTACCCTAACCCTAACGCGTACCCTAACCCTAACCCCTACCCTAACCCTAACGCGTAACCTAATCCTAACCCGTACCCTAAACCGAGCCCTAACCCTAACACTAACCCTAACCCTAACCCTAGCCCATACCCTACGCCGTACCCGAACCCCTCCCTGAACCCGTACCCTAAGCCGTACCCTAAACCTAACCCTAACCCTAACCCTAACCCTAAGCTACCCTTGACTGCTTCTGCCTCCAATAGATTTCCTAAGCACTAGTGTTTTAAGGAACAGGTTAAAAAGAGAATCCTAATGTGATTTCTTGAGAATGGGTGTGTTCCTTATCTTATCCTAGTGTCTAAACTCTTCTCCATGGCTGGACCCCCAAATAATATTCCTTTACGTGCTAAGGGGTGTGTAGAGAGTGGGATAGGTTTAATAACTACCCTAACCCTAACGCGTACCCTAACCCTAACCCCTACCCTAACACTAACGCGTACCCTAATCCTAACCCGTACCCTAAACCTAGCCCTAACCCTAACACTAACCCTAACCCTAACCCTAGCCCATACCCTACGCCGTACCCGAACCGCTCCCCGAACCCGTACCCTAAGCCGTACCCTAACCCTAACCCTAACCCTAACCCTAACCCTAAGCTACCCTTGACTGCTTCTGCCTCCAATAGATTTCCTAAGCACTAGTGTTTTAAGGAACAGGTTAAAAAGAGAGTCCTAATGTGATTTCTTGAGAATGGGTGTGTTCCTTATCGTATCCTAGTGTCTAAACTCTTCTCCATGGCTGGACCCCCAAATAATATTCCTTTACGTGCTAAGGGGTATCTAGAGAGTGGGATAGATTTAATAACTACCCTAACCCTAATGCGTACCCTCACCCTAACCCCTACCCTAACCCTAACGCGTACCCTAACCCTAACCCCTACCCTAACCCTAACGCGTACCCTAATCCTAACCCGTACCCTAAACCGAGCCCTAACCCTAACACTAACCCTAACCCTAACCCTAGCCCATACCCTACGCCGTACCCGAACCCCTCCCCGAACCCGTACCCTACGCCGTACCCTAACCCTAACCCTAACCCTAACCCTAACCCTAAGCTACCCTTGACTGCTTCTGCCTCCAATAGATTTCCTAAGCACTAGTGTTTTAAGGAACGGGTTAAAAAGAGAATCCTAATGTGATTTCTTGAGAATGGGTGTGTTCCTTATCGTATCCTAGTGTCTAAACTCTTCTCCATGGCTGGACCCCCAAATAATATTCCTTTACGTGCTAAGGGGTATCTAGAGAGTGGGATAGGTTTAATAACTACCCTAACCCTAACGCGTACCCTAACCCTAACCCCTACCCTAACCCTAACGCGTACCCTAATCCTAACCCGTACCCTAAACCGAGCCCTAACCCTAACACTAACCCTAACCCTAACCCTAGCCCATACCCTACGCCGTACCCGAACCCCTCCCCGAACCCGTACCCTAAGCCGTACCCTAACCCTAACCCTAACCCTAACCCTAACCCTAAGCTACCCTTGACTGCTTCTGCCTCCAATAGATTTCCTAAGCACTAGTGTTTTAAGGAACAGGTTAAAAAGAGAGTCCTAATGTGATTTCTTGAAAATGGGTGTGTTCCTTTTCTTATCCTAGTGTCTAAACTCTTCTCCATGGCTGGACCCCCAAATAATATTCCTTTACGTGCTAAGGGTTATCTAGAGATTGGGATAGGTTTAATAACTACCCTAACCCTAACGCGTACCCTAAACCTAACCCCTACCCTAACCCTAACGCGTACCCTAATCCTAACGCGTACCCTAAACCGAGCCCTAACCCTAAAACTAACCCTAACCCTAACCCTAGCCCATACCCTACGCCGTACCCGAACCCCTCCCCGAACCCGTACCCTAAGCCGTACCCTAACCCTAACCCTAACCCTAACCCTAACCCTAAGCTACCCTTGACTGCTTCTGCCTCCAATAGATTTCCTAAGCACTAGTGTTTTAAGGAACAGGTTAAAAAGAGAATCCTAATGTGATTTCTTGAGAATGGGTGTGTTCCTTATCTTATCCTAGTGTCTAAACTCTTCTCCATGGCTGGACCCCCAAATAATATTCCTTTACGTGCTAAGGGGTATGTAGAGAGTGGGATAGGTTTAATAACTACCCTAACCCTAACGCGTACCCTAACCCTAACCCGTACCCTAACCCTAACGCGTACCCAAATCCTAACCCGTACCTAAACCGAGCCCTAACCCTAACACTAACCCTAACCCTAACCCTAGCCCATACCCTACGCCGTACCCGAACCCCTCCCCGAACCCGTACCCTAAGCCGTACCCTAACCCTAACCCTAACCCTAACCCTAACCCTAAGCGACTCTTGACTGCTTCTGCCTCCAATAGATTTCCTAAGCACTAGTGTTTTAAGGAACAGGTTAAAAAGAGAATCCTAATGTGATTTCTTGAGAATGGGTGTGTTCCTTATCTTATCCTAGTGTCAAAACTCTTCTCCATGGCTGGACCCCCAAATAATATTCCTTTACGTGCTAAGGGGTATCTAGAGAGTGGGATAGGTTTAATAACTACCCTAACCCTAACGCGTACCCTAACCCTAACCCCTACCCTAACCCTAACGCGTACCCTAATCCTAACCCGTACCCTAAACCGAGCCCTAACCCTAACACTAACCCTAACCCTAACCCTAGCCCATACCCTACGCCGTACCCGAACCCCTCCCCGAACCCGTACCCTAAGCCGTACCCTAACCCTAACCCTAACCCTAACCCTAACCCTAAGCTACCCTTGACTGCTTCTGCCTCCAATAGATTTCCTAAGCACTAGTGTTTTAAGGAACAGGTTAAAAAGAGAATCCTAATGTGATTTCTTGAGAATGGGTGTGTTCCTTATCTTATCCTAGTGTCTAAACTCTTCTCCATGGCTGAACCCCCAAATAATATTCCTTTACGTGCTAAGGGGTATGTAGAGAGTGGGATAGGTTTAATAACTACCCTAACCCTAACGCGTACCCTAACCCTAACCCGTACCCTAACCCTAACGCGTACCCTAATCCTAACCCGTACCCTAAACCGAGCCCTAACCCTAACACTAACCCTAACCCTAACCCTAGCCCATACCCTACGCCGTACCCGAACCCCTCCCCGAACCCGTACCCTAAGCCGTACCCTAAACCTAACCCTAACCCTAACCCTAACCCTAAGCTACCCTTGACTGCTTCTGCCTCCAATAGATTTCCTAAGCACTAGTGTTTTAAGGAACAGGTTAAAAAGAGAGTCCTAATGTGATTTCTTGAGAATGGGTGTGTTCCTTATCGTATCCTAGTGTCTAAACTCTTCTCCATGGCTGGACCCCCAAATAATATTCCTTTACGTGCTAAGGGGTATCTAGAGATTGGGATAGGTTAATAACTACCCTAACCCTAACGCGTACCCTAACCCTAACCCCTACCCTAAACCTAACGCATACACTAATCTTAAACCGTACCCTAAACCGAGCCCTAACCCTAACACTAACCCTAACCCTAACCCTAGCCCATACCCTACGCCGTACCCGAACCCCTCCCCGAACCCGTACCCTAAGCCGTACCCTAACCCTAACCCTAACCCTAACCCTAACCCTAAGCTACCCTTGACTGCTTCTGCCTCCAATAGATTTCCTAAGCACTAGTGTTTTAAGGAACAGGTTAAAAAGAGAATCCTAATGTGATTTCTTGAGAATGGGTGTGTTCCTTATCTTATCCTAGTGTCTAAACTCTTCTCCATGGCTGGACCCCCAAATAATATTCCTTTACGTGCTAAGGGATATGTAGAGAGTGGGATAGATTTAATAACTACCCTAACCCTAACGCGTACCCTCACCCTAACCCCTACCCTAACCCTAACGCGTACCCTAACCCTAACCCCTACCCTAACCCTAACGCGTACCCTAATCCTAACCCGTACCCTAAACCGAGCCCTAACCCTAACACTAACCCTAACCCTAACCCTAGCCCATACCCTACGCCGTACCCGAACCCCTCCCCGAACCCGTACCCTAAGCCGTACCCTAACCCTAACCCTAACCCTAAGCTACCCTTGACTGCTTCTGCCTCCAATAGATTTCCTAAGCACTAGTGTTTTAAGGAACAGGTTAAAAAGAGAATCCTAATGTGATTTCTTGAGAATAGGTGTGTTCCTTATCGTATCCTAGTGTCTAAACTCTTCTCCATGGCTGGACCCACAAATAATATTCCTTTACGTGCTAAGGGGTATCTAGAGAGTGGGATAGGTTTAATAACTACCCTAACCCTAACGCGTACCCTAACCCTAACCCCTACCCTAACCCTAACGCGTACCCTAATCGTAACCCGTACCCTAAACCGAGCCCTAACCCTAACACTAACCCTAACCCTAACCCTAGCCCATACCCTATGCCGTACCCGAACCCCTCCCCGAACCCGTACCCTAAGCCGTACCCTAACCCTAACCCTAACCCTAACCCTAACCCTAAGCGACTCTTGACTGCTTCTGCCTCCAATAGATTTCCTAAGCACTAGTGTTTTAAGGAACAGGTTAAAAAGAGAATCCTAATGTGATTTCTTGAGAATGGGTGTGTTCCTTATCGTATCCTAGTGTCAAAACTCTTCTCCATGGCTGGACCCCCAAATAATATTCCTTGACGTGCTAAGGGGTATCTAGAGAGTGGGATAGGTTTAATAACTACCCTAACCCTAACGCGTACCCTAACCCTAACCCCTAACCTAACCCTAACGCGTACCCTAATCCTAACCCATACCCTAAACCGAGCCCTAACCCTAACACTAACCCTAACCCTAACCCTAGACCATACCCTACGCCGTACCCGAAACCCTCCCCGAACCCATACCCTAAGCCGTACCCTAACCCTAACCCTAACCCTAACCCTAACCCTAAGCTACCCTTGACTGCTTCTGCCTCCAATAGATTTCCTAAGCACTAGTGTTTTAAGGAACAGGTTAAAAAGAGAGTCCTAATGTGATTTCTTGAAAATGGGTGTGTTCCTTTTCTTATCCTAGTGTCTAAACTCTTCTCCATGGCTGGACCCCCAAATAATATTCCTTTACGTGCTAAGGGGTATCTAGAGATTGGGATAGGTTTAATAACTACCCTAACCCTAACGCGTACCCTAAACCTAACCCCTACCCTAACCCTAACGTGTACCCTAATCCTAACGCGTACCCTAAACCGAGCCCTAACCCTAAAACTAACCCTAACCCTAACCCTAGCCCATACCCTACGCCGTACCCGAACCCCTCCCCGAACCCGTACCCTAAGCCGTACCCTAACCCTAACCCTAACCCTAACCCTAACCCTAAGCTACCCTTGACTGCTTCTGCCTCCAATAGATTTCCTAAGCACTAGTGTTTTAAGGAACAGGTTAAAAAGAGAATCCTAATGTGATTTCTTGAGAATGGGTGTGTTCCTTATCTTATCCTAGTGTCTAAACTCTTCTCCATGGCTGGACCCCCAAATAATATTCCTTTACGTGCTAAGGGGTATGTAGAGAGTGGGATAGGTTTAATAACTACCCTAACCCTAACGCGTACCCTAACCCTAACCCGTACCCTAACCCTAACGCGTACCCTAATCCTAACCCGTACCCTAAACCGAGCCCTAACCCTAACACTAACCCTAACCCTAACCCTAGCCCATACCCTACGCCGTACCCGAACCCCTCCCAGAACCCGTACCCTAAGCCGTACCCTAACCCTAACCCTAACCCTAACCCTAACCCTAAGCGACTCTTGACTGCTTCTGCCTCCAATAGATTTCCTAAGCACTAGTGTTTTAAGGAACAGGTTAAAAAGAGAATCCTAATGTGATTTCTTGAGAATGGGTGTGTTCCTTATCTTATCCTAGTGTCAAAACTCTTCTCCATGGCTGGACCCCCAAATAATATTCCTTTACGTGCTAAGGGGTATCTAGAGAGTGGGATAGGTTTAATAACTACCCTAACCCTAACGCGTACCCTAACCCTAACCCCTACCCTAAACCTAACGCGTACACTAATCCTAACCCGTACCCTAAACCGAGCCCTAACCCTAACACTAACCCTAACCCTAACCCTAGCCCATACCCTACGCCGTACCCGAACCCCTCCCCGAACCCGTACCCTAAGCCGTACCCTAACACTAACCCTAACCCTAACCCTAACCCTAAGCTACCCTTGACTGCTTCTGCCTCCAATAGATTTCCTAAGCACTATTGTTTTAAGGAACAGGTTAAAAAGAGAGTCCTAATGTGATTTCTTGAGAATGGGTGTGTTCCTTATCTTATCCTAGTGTCTAAACTCTTCTCCATGGCTGGACCCCCAAATAATATTCCTTTACGTGCTAAGGGGTATCTAGAGATTGGGATAGGTTTAATAACTACCCTAACCCTAACGCGTACCCTAACCGTAACCCCTACCCTAACCCTAACCCCTACCCTAACCCTAACGCGTACCCTAACCCTAACCCCTACCCTAACCCTAACGCGTACCCTAATCCTAACCCGTACCCTAAACCGAGCCCTAACCCTAACACTAACCCTAACCCTAACCCTAGCCCATACCCTACGCCGTACCCGAACCCCTCCCCGAACCCATACCCTAAGCCGTACCCTAACCCTAACCCTAACCCTAACCCTAACCCTAAGCGACTCTTGACTGCTTCTGCCTCCAATAGATTTCCTAAGCACTAGTGTTTTAAGGAACAGGTTAAAAAGAGAATCCTAATGTGATTTCTTGAGAATGGGTGTGTTCCTTATCTTATCCTAGTGTCTAAACTCTTCTCCATGGCTGGACTCCCAAATAATATTCCTTTACGTGCTAAGGGGTATCTAGAGAGTGGGATAGGTTTAATAACTACCCTAACCCTAATGCGTACCCTAACCCTAACCCCTACCCTAACCCTAACGCGTACCCTAATCGTAACCCGTACCCTAAACCGAGCCCTAACCCTAACACTAACCCTAACCCTAACCCTAGCCCATACCCTACGCCGTACCCGAACCCCTCCCCGAAACCGTACCCTAAGCCGTACCCTAACCCTAACCCTAACCCTAACCCTAACCCTAAGCGACTCTTGACTGCTTCTGCCTCCAATAGATTTCCTAAGCACTAGTGTTTTAAGGAACAGGTTAAAAAGAGAATCCTAATGTGATTTCTTGAGAATGGGTGTGTTCCTTATCTTATCCTAGTGTCAAAACTCTTCTCCATGGCTGGACCCCCAAATAATATTCCTTTACGTGCTAAGGGGTATCTAGATAGTGGGATAGGTTTAATAACTACCCTAACCCTAACGCGTACCCTAACCCTAACCCCTAACCTAACCCTAACGCGTACCCTAATCCTAACCCATACCCTAAACCGAGCCCTAACCCTAACACTAACCCTAACCCTAACCCTAGACCATACCCTACGCCGTACCCGAAACCCTCCCCGAACCCATACCCTAAGCCGTACCCTAACCCTAACCCTAACCCTAACCCTAACCCTAAGCTACCCTTGACTGCTTCTGCCTCCAATAGATTTCCTAAGCACTAGTGTTTTAAGGAACAGGTTAAAAAGAGAATCCTAATGTGATTTATTGAGAATGGGTGTGTTCCTTATCGTATCCTAGTGTGTAAACTCTTCTCCATGGCTGGACCCCCAAATAATATTCCTTTACGTGCTAAGGGGTATCTAGAGAGTGGGATAGGTTTAATAACTACCCTAACCCTAACGCGTACCCTAACCCTAACCCCTACCCTAACCCTAATGCGTACCCTAATCCTAACCCATACCCTAAACCGAGCCCTAACCCTAACACTAACCCTAACCCTAACCCTAGCCCATACCCTACGCCGTACCCGAACCCCTCCCCGAACCCGTACCCTAAGCCGTACCCTAACCCTAACCCTAACCCTAACCCTAACCCTAAGCTACCCTTGACTGCTTATGCCTCCAATAGATTTCCTAAGCACTAGTGTTTTAAGGAACAGGTTAAAAAGAGAGTCCTAATGTGATTTCTTGAAAATGGGTGTGTTCCTTTTCTTATCCTAGTGTCTAAACTCTTCTCCATGGCTGGACCCCCAAATAATATTCCTTTACGTGCTAAGGGGTATCTAGAGATTGGGATAGGTTTAATAACTACCCTAACCCTAACGCGTACCCTAAACCTAACCCCTACCCTAACCCTAACGCGTACCCTAATCCTAACGCGTACCCTAAACCGAGCCCTAACCCTAAAACTAACCCTAACCCTAACCCTAGCCCATACCCTACGCCGTACCCGAACCCCTCCCCGAACCCGTACCCTAAGCCGTACCCTAACCCTAACCCTAACCCTAACCCTAACCCTAAGCTACCCTTGACTGCTTCTGCCTCCAATAGATTTCCTAAGCACTAGTGTTTTAAGGAACAGGTTAAAAAGAGAATCCTAATGTGATTTCTTGAGAATGGGTGTGTTCCTTATCTTATCCTAGTGTCTAAACTCTTCTCCATGGCTGGACCCCCAAATAATATTCCTTTACGTGCTAAGGGGTATGTAGAGAGTGGGATAGGTTTAATAACTACCCTAACCCTAACGCGTACCCTAACCCTAACCCGTACCCTAACCCTAACGCGTACCCTAATCCTAACCCGTACCCTAAACCGAGCCCTAACCCTAACACTAACCCTAACCCTAACCCTAGCCCATACCGTACGCCGTACCCGAACCCCTCCCCGAACCCGTACCCTAAGCCGTACCCTAACCCTAACCCTAACCCTAACCCTAACCCTAAGCGACTCTTGACTGCTTCTGCCTCCAATAGATTTCCTAAGCACTAGTGTTTTAAGGAACAGGTTAAAAAGAGAATCCTAATGTGATTTCTTGAGAATGGGTGAGTTCCTTATCTTATCCTAGTGTCAAAACTCTTCTCCATGGCTGGACCCCCAAATAATATTCCTTTACGTGCTAAGGGGTATCTAGAGAGTGGGATAGGTTTAATAACTACCCTAACCCTAACGCGTACCCTAACCCTAACCCCTACCCTAACCCTAACGCGTACCCTAACCCTAACCCCTACCCTAAACCGAGCCCTAACCCTAACACTAACCCTAACCCTAACCCTAGCCCATACCCTACGCCGTACCCGAACCCCTCCCCGAACCCGTACCCTAAGCCGTACCCTAACACTAACCCTAACCCTAACCCTAACCCTAAGCTACCCTTGACTGCTTCTGCCTCCAATAGATTTCCTAAGCACTATTGTTTTAAGGAACAGGTTAAAAAGAGAGTCCTAATGTGATTTCTTGAGAATGGGTGTGTTCCTTATCTTATCCTAGTGTATAAACTCTTCTCCATGGCTGGACCCCCAAATAATATTCCTTTACGTGCTAAGGGGTATCTAGAGATTGGGATAGGTTTAATAACTACCCTAACCCTAACGCGTACCCTAACCGTAACCCCTACCCTCACCCTAACCCCTACCCTAACCCTAACGCGTACCCTAACCCTAACCCCTACCCTAACCCTAACGCGTACCCTAATCCTAACCCGTACCCTAAACCGAGCCCTAACCCTAACACTAACCCTAACCCTAACCCTAGCCCATACCCTACGCCGTACCCGAACCCCTCCCCGAACCCGTACCCTAAGCCGTACCCTAACCCTAACCCTAACCCTAACCCTAACCCTAAGCGACTCTTGACTGCTTCTGCCTCCAATAGATTTCCTAAGCACTAGTGTTTTAAGGAACAGGTTAAAAAGAGAATCCTAATGTGATTTCTTGAGAATGGGTGTGTTCCTTATCTTATCCTAGTGTCTAAACTCTTCTCCATGGCTGGACCCCCAAATAATATTCCTTTACGTGCTAAGGGGTATCTAGAGAGTGGGATAGGTTTAATAACTACCCTAACCCTAACGCGTACCCTAACCCTAACCCCTACACTAACCCTAACGCGTATCCTAATCCTAACCCGTACCCTAAACCGAGCCCTAAACCTAACACTAACCCTAACCCTAACCCTAGCCCATACCCTACGCCGTACCCGAACCCCGCCCCGAACCTGTACCCTAAGCCGTACCCTAACCCTAACCCTAACCCTAACCCTAACCCTAAGCTACCCTTGACTGCTTCTGCCTCCAATAGATTTCCTAAGCACTAGTGTTTTAAGGAACAGGTTAAATAGAGAATCCTAATGTGATTTCTTGAGAATGGGTGTGTTCCTTATCGTATCCTAGTGTCTAAACTCTTCTCCATGGCTGGACCCCCAAATAATATTCCTTTACGTGCTAAGGGGTATCTAGAGATTGGGATAGGTTTAATAACTACCCTAACCCTAACGCGTACCCTAAACCTAACCCCTACCCTAACCCTAACGCGTACCCTAATCCTAACGCATACCCTAAACCGAGCCCTAACCCTAACACTAACCCTAACCCTAACCCTAGCCCATACCCTACGCCATACCCGAACCCCTCCCCGAACCCGTACCCTAAGCCGTACCCTAACCCTAACCCTAACCCTAACCCTAACCCTAAGCTACCCTTGACTGCTTCTGCCTCCAATAGATTTCCTAAACACTAGTGTTTTAAGGAACAGGTTAAAAAGAGAATCCTAATGTGATTTCTTGAGAATGGGTGTGTTCCTTATCTTATCCTAGTGTCTAAACTCTTCTCCATGGCTGGACCCCCAAATAATATTCCTTTACGTGCTAAGGGGTATGTAGAGAGTGGGATAGGTTTAATAACTACCCTAACCCTAACGCGTACCCTAACCCTAACCCGTACCCTAACCCTAACGCGTACCCTAATCCTAACCCGTACCCTAAACCGAGCCCTAACCCTAACACTAACCCTAACCCTAACCCTAGCCCATACCCTACGCCGTACCCGAACCCCTCCCCGAACCCGTACCCTAAGCCGTACCCTAACCCTAACCCTAACCCTAACCCTAACCCTAAGCGACTCTTGACTGCTTCTGCCTCCAATAGATTTCCTAAGCACTAGTGTTTTAAGGAACAGGTTAAAAAGATAATCCTAATGTGATTTCTTGAGAATGGGTGTGTTCCTTATCTTATCCTAGTGTCAAAACTCTTCTCCATGGCTGGACCCCCAAATAATATTCCTTTACGTGCTAAGGGGTATCTAGAGAGTGGGATAGGTTTAATAACTACCCTAACCCTAACGCGTACCCTAACCCTAACCCCTACCCTAACCCTAACGCGTACCCTAATCCTAACCCGTACCCTAAACCGAGCCCTAACCCTAACACTAACCCTAACCCTAACCCTAGCCCATACCCTACGCCGTACCCGAACCCCTCCCCGAACCCGTACCCTAAGCCGTACCCTAACACTAACCCTAACCCTAACCCTAACCCTAAGCTACCCTTGACTGCTTCTGCCTCCAATAGATTTCCTAAGCACTATTGTTTTAAGGAACAGGTTAAAAAGAGTGTCCTAATGTGATTTCTTGAGAATGGGTGTGTTCCTTATCTTATCCTAGTGTCTAAACTCTTCTCCATGGCTGGACCCCCAAATAATATTCCTTTACGTGCTAAGGGGTATCTAGAGATTGGGATAGGTTTAATAACTACCCTAACCCTAACGCGTACCCTAACCGTAACCCCTACCCTAACCCTAACCCCTACCCTAACCCTAACGCGTACCCTAACCCTAACCCCTACCCTAACCCTAACACGTACCCTAATCCTAACCCGTACCCTAAACCGAGCCCTAACCCTAACACTAACCCTAACCCTAACCCTAGCCCATACCCTACGCCGTACCCGAACCCCTCCCCGAACCCGTACCCTAAGCCGTACCCTAACCCTAACCCTAACCCTAACCCTAACCCTAAGCGACTCTTGACTGCTTCTGCCTCCAATAGATTTCCTAAGCACTAGTGTTTTAAGGAACAGGTTAAAAAGAGAATCCTAATGTGATTTCTTGAGAATGGGTGTGTTCCTTATCTTATCCTAGTGTCTAAACTCTTCTTCATGGCTGGACCCCCAAATAATATTCCTTTACGTGCTAAGGGGTATCTAGAGAGTGGGATAGGTTTAATAACTACCCTAACCCTAACGCGTACCCTAACCCTAACCCCTACCCTAACCCTAACGCGTATCCTAATCCTAACCCGTACCCTAAACCGAGCCCTAACCCTAACACTAACCCTAACCCTAACCCTAACCCATACCCTACGCCGTATCCGAACCCCTCCCCGAACCTGTACCCTAAGCCGTACCCTAACCCTAACCCTAACCCTAACCCTAACCCTAAGCTACCCTTGACTGCTTCTGCCTCCAATAGATTTCCTAAGCACTAGTGTTTTAAGGAACAGGTTAAAAAGAGAATCCTAATGTGATTTCTTGAGAATGGGTGTGTTCCTTATCGTATCCTAGTGTCTAAACTCTTCTCCATGGCTGGACCCCCAAATAATATTCCTTTACGTGCTAAGGGGTATCTAGAGAGTGGGATAGGTTTAATAACTATCCTAACCCTAACGCGTACCCTAACCCTAACCCCTACCCTAACCCTAACGCGTACCCTAATCCTAACCCGTACCCTAAACCGAGCCCTAACCCTAACACTAACCTTAACCCTAACCCTAGCCCATACCCTACGCCGTACCCGAACCCCTCCCCGAACCCGTACCCTAAGCCGTACCCTAACCCTAACCCTAACCCTAACCCTAACCCTAAGCTACCCTTGACTGCTTCTGCCTCCAATAGATTTCCTAAGCACTAGTGTTTTAAGGAACAGGTTAAAAAGAGAGTCCTAATGTGATTTCTTGAGAATGGGTGTGTTCCTTATCTTATCCTAGTGTCTAAACTCTTCTCCATGGCTGGACCCCCAAATAATATTCCTTTACGTGCTAAGGGGTATCTAGAGATTGGGATAGGTTTAATAACTACCCTAACCCTAACGCGTACCCTAAACCTAACCCCTACCCTAACCCTAACGCGTACCCTAATCCTAACGCGTACCCTAAACCGAGCCCTAACCCTAACACTAACCCTAACCCTAACCCTAGCCCATACCCTACGCCATACCCGAACCCCTCCCCGAACCCGTACCCTAAGCCGTACCCTAACCCTAACCCTAACCCTAACTCTAACCCTAAGCTACCCTTGACTGCTTCTGCCTCCAAT